>NC_089761.1:48529272-48569272 GCF_040412425.1 Macrobrachium rosenbergii | reverse complement strand
GTAAGGTACGGTTCCCGAGGGTGGAAAACTCCATGAGTATAAAACAAAAGCGCAATACTGACAGAGCAGATGATGCCTCATTAACGTCGAGAAATCATCGTAAAATTCGCAAATGCAGTCATTAAACTCCACGGATATTATAACTTACCGTCAAAGACAACACAATAATCGCCCGGTGAAACACGTCAGTTTAATCTTATTTAGACTTTTTTGTTTCGAGAATTGATGTGACACCCTGTAACGAGGTTTTTCATTCCGTCTATTGAACCTTGTCTGTACTCGCCGCGAAACAACGTATTGTTTGTGTTCGGCTTTCTAATATTTTTTTGTCGCAGGATTTCATTGTTTTTTATTTTTGTTTTTTTCACGTTTTTCTCCCGTTTTGTCATGTTCATTTTATGTTTTCTTCCAAGTTTGTTGCCTCTTGTCAGTGTTCTTCATTTTTTATGTTTTGGTTTTCCATGTTTTGTTGTTTATTTTCAGTCTTCGTGTTTTTATTGTTTGTGTGTTTTTTCAATTCTACTTTTGCTTCTTCGTGTCCTTTTTTTTTTTGTAAGTTTTTGTCTTGTTCATTCTCGTGAAACATCTTTCACTTTTCTAATTATTTAGAAATAATTTTAGGTTGTTTGTATTATTTTCACATAAAAATTTCAGTATTAGAAATATAGCGGTCAATACTAACATTAATGTCATAATGGGCATTATCAGTATAAGTAATACCAGTCGTAGTTGGAATTCATTTGAATATCATTATACGGAGAGAAATTTTGTCCCATCACTCGGTTTGTTAGTTGAAATAATCTGGTTTTTTTGCCGAGTGGTCTTGTAAAGTTGAATGATGATCCTGTATTTATCGCTGTGCTGTAATTTTTATTGTTGTGATAATTCTATAATGCCCTTGGATTATGTTGCTGAAAATAATTCCACCCTCTCTAACAATTGTTTTATAGTGCGGCTGCGAGGTTTTCCTCCTGTTACCTTTCAAACCTTGCTGTCAGTTTCCCTCAGCGCTGAATGACCTTATAGGTCCCAGCATTGGCATTTGGCCTAAACTTTATATTCATTCCAATTCAGTTCGGAATAATGTACTGACATTGACGTTAAATAGAGTTTCTTCAGAGTTGCCGAAAAATGGTGTAGCAGCATTGCTGAAACTTGATCCTATAATACTGTATAATGATTCTGAGTGGGAAATATACAGTAATGCAAAATGGTGATTTTATAATGCTGCAGCGTAGCTTAATGATTCCGAACTGTTTCTCAGTCGCCCGATTGGCGACCTTCGTTAAGCGGTTATCTTTAGGTGTTGCTCTGTAGTTCTCTTTCAGTGTTGATAGGTGTCTTGCATTGCAGTAATCTATGTGCCCAGTATCAAGCTGCAGTAATTTGCTGCAGGTAATGGAGCGTGCACCGAATTCTACTGTACGATCAAAGACGATGCATTGGTGCCAGGGCTGGGTTTAACGCGTACGGAAATTTCAGATTTTCAGGATAGATTTTTGTTCCTTATTCTTGTAAGAAAATTTCTGGACCACTCCTCTTCAAGTTCGACATCGAATTTTAAAAATGTGAAAAACAGATGGTGTTTAGAAGTCAGATAACTTTACGTAGATATTGTAGCAGTGAAGTTTGTCAGAGGTAAATCAAGATAATACTGTAGAAGTTTGTTGCAGCCATACAAGAGTTATAAAGATCGGGCATGACTAAAAAGAAATGAATACTTCTCTTTCAGTGCAGATCGACTAACGTGTACATCACCACCTTTCTCTTAGTGCTTTCCCTTCCATGTATTTTGCAGAGATCGTCTTATGTCACTTAGTACGCAATGAGTCACTTATTTTACAAAGGGAGCCATTTACTCTACTCTGTGTAAATTTATAATACGCAAGTTTTACATTATTTCACAAATTGATACGATCATTTGACCTAAGCTCAAATATACTCATATTTTACAAATGAATTATTTTATTTAATACGCAAATATTCACTTTTTTTCTCAGTGGGATTCAGATATTTTTACCTAATGCTTACGTATTATCTCATTTCATAAGGAGATTCCCTTATTTTAACTAATGTGTAAATATCTTGCCACCTCACAATCGCATTCTTATATTTAATAAATGTGCCGGTATCCCTTTATTTCAAAAAGCGATTCATTTATTTTAACTAATGCATCAATACTCATATTTTCAGATAGAGCTTCAAAGATTTTTACCTTTTGGGCAAATGTCCCCATATTTCATAAAGTTACTTTACGTTGTTTCCAAGACCCACATATTTTTGCATAATATGCAACGTTCCTGTATGCTGTGGCTGGGACCCACCGGTTTCCCGAAGGGACCTATCACTGCGTGGTACCCCAGAATCGTCATTTTGAAGGATCTGCTTATTTTGATATGTGCATGAATCACTTATAATCTCGTCCACCCAAAGACAATTTCTCTCGTCGAAGCCTTGACAGAATCATCCGTTTAGCTTCCTAATAGGGGATGATTGAAGGAGATCAGCCCTCTTAATTATGCACCTGTACCTGTCCATACATTCCGCTCTGAGGTGGAGTGGGAGCTCCTTCTGTTTTACATATCTCTCTATATTATGATGTAAGGCTCTCGCGGTTATTTTACTAACGTAAAACCATGGTATTATTTTCGCTGCGATTATTTAGTGTTTGCCCTTAGCGAGATGGGAGAGTAAAATGTAGATGTTACTTCATTTTCTTCCCTACCCTACCCCTATGCCCTTCCTCCTCCCCCTTCTCAGTTCCTTTGTGTACCGGTACCGCCATCCTTTCCTTACAATTTTGTTGGTATAAATTCTCTTAGATTATTATTATTTTAGCTATTTTCCGAACACAAAATCGTTTCCCTCAACAGGGGAAGCTGGAGTGAAAAACAGTGCAACTTTTTACCATATTCATGCTTTAAATACTGAATTGTGGTTGTACTGTTTGTGCTGAAACTTCCACAACATTAATTTCAGTATACAGTTATACAGAGACTCATCAGCATCGTGTTAAAAAAACCCTTCACTCCTACAAACACGTTTTCGCCCCTCTTTGATATTAAGGCCCTTTCCAGGACCTCCTCCATGTTATCAAACCAGCACTTGCTAAGTTTTACTCTGCTTTTCTCTCCTAACACTTTCAAAGTACACATTGTTTTTATTAACTTATAGTCTATTTCCACCTGACCCAACAACCTCACAAAACCATGATCCTTCCTTTTATTTACACTAATCTTGTACCACTCAATTCTTTTTACATTATCTATACAACGAAGACAGTTCATCTCAGCAGATTCAGGCTTTGTTCTTCATTCAAATTAAACATCCACATAGACACCCCAGTTCTCTTCACTTTTTTTTGCTGCCTTTCCCAATTTATTTATTCTACCCATTCAACCTATTCTGCTCGTTCTACTCATCATCCGTTGTAATTACTCTCAAAACAACCACTTCCATTCTTCCACATCCACACCAACATTCATTGCTCTTCCTTACTGACTTCCATTTACATTTGTAACCTTCTTCTTGCTCACATTTGCTCTCAACTCTCTTGTCTTGCAAACACTTTCAAACTCTTACACTGGTTTCTGCAGTTTTCCCTACACTATCCTCACATTAATTGCTGTATCACCTCCTAAGCAGCAATATTCTCAAGACCATCCGTTTCATTTCGTATCTGTACATTTCTAAAGCTGCCTGTTTATTAGTTTAAAACTTGTCGTCTAAATCAAACAACCTTAACAACCTCTCTGCTACAGGTATCAGTTCTTTTTTCTTGGTGCATGTATCCCGCATACAACATTTTACCTTTACTTTCAGTCCTCCCACATAGTTGTTCCATAGCAAACCCTTGTGCAAACTCCTTTATCTATGTCTAAACCTACTGTTACTGCTATTCCTACAATGGTGTCTATTAGCTTTTCCTATGTACAGTGGAACAGTGATTCTTCTCAGCCATCTCTTTGGAACCTTCTCATCATCCAGACATACCCTGTAAACCCTTGTCAGCCACTCAGTCACGTATCACCACGACACCGCAGCATCTCTATTGTAATCCCATCAACTCCAGATATCTTTCCATTCTTCAATCTCTTAATTCCCTTCCTTATGTCCTCAACAGTCACTCCCATATGTATTGTCAAACTTACAGTAATCCTTTCCACACTTGTGTCGTTCACCACTGCCTGTTTTCTCTTTTGCAGATTGAACAAATCAAAATACATCACTGACCCACGACTGTATTTACTTCAGACAGCATCTCTCCAAATGTCTTTTTTTTAAGATCCATTTCTTCACTTAACTTTTCTCTCTGCATTTACTTCCGTGAAAGACAACCCCTTTTTATCATGAAGCCGTTGCTCATCATATCACCTCTGTTTTTATCAACTGCTTTCTTTTACTCTCTCATTTCTTCTTGTACCCTGTTCATTCTCCTGTATATCTGTAATTGTGCCTTGACTATTCTTTTTTCCTTCAGCAAACCTTTTATTTCCCTTGGAAACTGTGGATTTCTAGTTATAAAGCTTCCTTCCATGTACATTTCCACTAAACCCTCTCATTCTTATCTTATGGAGGACTCCTTACCTTCCAACAACAAAACTTTTGCTTTCAACTACCTTTGCATTTAAATAACTAGCGACCTCACCCTTTCGTACACCCTAAACACAGCCATGTATACTTTCACTCTTATGTTTTTCTATTCCTGGACCATATAAACTCAATATTACAGCTTTTTCTCATACTACACTCGAGGTTACCCCTACAGTACTCGAACTGGATGGCCAGAATCTTGTCCGCACGACATATGCTACCCCGTCCGTAGCTCTACACTTTCAGCTACCTCAGACACATTCAGTCTGGTCTTCCCTTTCTTTTGTCCCACTGAGTGCCAAAGGGTCAAGCTATCTCTCCTTAAACAAATAAGTATCAGACATTGCTTCTCTCCTGCACCACATCTGTTACAAATCTACAGTGATTATATTGATGTATAATGTATCTGAATACAGTGTGACACTGCGGATTTCTTTAACACAGAATTTTGAGTCAAATTAGGGTACTGCATTGATTTATGATTATTTTTTAAATTTAGTCGTTTTTCATTGTAAGGACGTCAGTAATTTCTTGTGGACCAAGCCAAGAAGAATGGAGCTCTATCAGACCTGTTTGAAGGAAAAGTGTTATTTGAGTGGAAGGAGAGGGAAGGAAGATATAGTTTAGGACAGACCTTCTTGCTTTGAGGAAGATGATGTCAAATTAGGCGTCGATCCGAAACTTCCTTATCGCAATGATTAATCTGCCGACTATCTAACGTAATTTGTGCATAACATGTGAATATTTTCATCTTATATACAGTACACAAACAGATTAGATTTAACCAAACAAAATATTTACTATTGAATCTAACGAAAAAACTGAGTAAAACGTAATATTTCGATTTTTTTCTCCTTGACTTTAGTAACCCTTTATCCACCCTGAGCGTTCCAGGCTCCATTTTCTATGCTTATCAGGTGACAAAACAATCATCGAAACGATATCGGTACTAAATTATGTCCACGAATCTTCAGTTCTATTGGGAAAATGAATCGACAACGAATCGCTAACCAAGAAAATTCGCAGAGAAGAATGTTTGTTTAGAGTGTCCTCAGTACATTTAAAGTGCACCTGTACAGGTGAGCGTGCGATGCCCATTAAAGGCATAAGGTCGTGCGCACAATCCGGAAGTATTTACGAGCAATTACAGGCGTCTGGGGGCGTTGATAGTTTATATATAACATGAGCCTAGGCGCTTGCATATATGAATATGATTCAGGACGCATGCAAAATTTGCATAGAGATATGAAGATGCACGGACTCACGAGTTAATTGCTAGGTTGTCGGTTGTCCTAGCTTTGTAATAGCTACATACGCACACGTGTGTGTATGAGTGTATGTATGCGTAAACTTACATCTCATCAAAAGGCATTTCACTTCCAGTAGAAGTCGCCGGAGAAAGCACTGACGTTAACCTGGAGTCATATAGGGAGACAGAACCAGAAATGTGTGTGTATGAATGCATGTAAGTGTATATGTGTGTGTGTGTGTGTCTTGTATATGGGCTGTAGCCTCGACCAGAAGGCGTCGTCGAGGATAAACCCTGTATTGTACGCCACACGCCTGGCATAAGTCCAGAGAATTGAACCGGGACCTTAAGGTGGTGTATTTTTATTCTGGTCTTTTGCTTGCCCAGAAATGAGAAGAAAGAGGGAGGAGCGAGGGGCAGTGAAAATTCAAAGCAGAAGGATAAAAATGTGGGAGAGAGAATGGGAGATATCAGGGAGCTTAGTAGAGAGAAGCTGAAAAATTGGTAGATGAATGAGAAATAATGAAAAAAATGGGTAGGGAAATAATGGAACAATTGGAAGAAGTGAAAAATAATGATAATATTGAAGAGAATGTAAATAATGAGTTATAAAAAGGTGGAAGAAGTAGTGAAAGATATTGAAGGAGAGGATGGAAATAATGAAAACATTATAAGGGATGGTAAGCGAGAAAAGAAACTAAGGGTGGAGGTACGGAAAATATTGGCAGAAATGGATATGATGAAAATACTAGAGGGGACATTAGACAATAGAGAAAATCGATGGGAAAAGAAAAATAATGAAAATATTGGAAAATGATGGAAATCATTAAGATATTGGAGTGGACCCGGAGAAAATAAGTGTACTGAAACGGGGATGGAAAGTAATAGAAACATTGGAAAATAATGAAAATATTGGAAAATAAAAATATTGGAAAATAATAAAAGTACTGGAAAATAATGAAAATATTGGAAAATAATGAAAATTTTGGTAAATAATGAAAATACTTGAAAATAGTAAACATATTGGAAAATAATGAAAATTTTGGTAAATAATGAAAATACTGAAAAATAGTAAACATATTGGAAAATAATGAAAATTTTGGAAAATTATGAAAATACTGGAAATAATGAAAATATTGGAAAATAATGAAAATACTGGAAAATAATGAAAATATTGGAAAATAATGAAAATACTGGAAAATAATGAAAATATTGGAAAATAATGAAAATAATGGAAAATAGCGAAAATACTGGAAAATAACGAAAATAATGAAAATACTGGAAAATAATGAAATTATTGGAAAATAATGAAAATACTGGAAAATAATGAGAATACTGGAAAATAATGAAAATATTGGAAAATAATGAAAACTGGAAAATAATGAAAATATTGAAGCGTGACTGGAAGAAGGAAAATATGGGTGAGAAAATGAAAAGTAATGGGATATTGGAGGGGCATGTAGGAAGGAAAATATTGATGGAAAAATGCAACATGATTAACATACTGGGGAGAGAATGGAAAATATTGGAGGGGAGATGAAAAGTAATGAAAATACTGGGATGGATGGAAAAAATGAAAATATTGAAATGGAGCTGAAAATAGTTAAGAAATATTGAAAGGGACATGAAAAATAATGAAAATACTGAAGGGAAAATAATAAAGAAATATTGAAAGGGACATGAAAAATAATGAAAATATTGAAATGGAGATGAAAATAATAAAGAAATATTGAAAGGGACGTGGAAAATACTGAAGGGGGAATGGTAAGTATCGTAGGGAAGGTGGAGAACAATAAAAGTATTAGGAAGGGATGGAAATTGCTGGACATATTGAAAGAGGGATAATTAATAAAAAAGATATACCAAGGGGGAAAGGAAAAGAATTAAGGTATTGCATGGGCTATGTAGTTAATGAAATTAGTTTAGTAAGAAGAGAAAATAATCAAAATTTTGTGGGGGACGCCTAGCAAATGGCCAACTCTAAGGTGAGTGTCAAATGTTGTAGGAAATAGGAACGTATTTAGAAGGGAATGAAAATAATGAAGTTAAATTATGCTTTTAATAGTAAAATGCTGAATTGTTTGTTCTTCGTATGAGTGGCAGAAACTAAAGGAATTTGAATTATGAAAAATATTCCCTTTTATTCAGTTGAAATGTAGTGCGTTTAGGGGGGAGACGAGTGTCCAAATCATTCTCAGCATCAATTGTTTGTTTTTCACTTTTAGTTTTCTGTAAATGAAAACTATTGTGCCGGCTTTGTCTGTACGTCCGCACTTTATTCTGTCCGCACTTCATTCTGTCCGCACTTTTCCTGTCCGCACTTTTTCTGTCCGCCCTCAGATCTTAAAAAACTACTGAGGCTAGAGGGCTACAAATTGGTATGTTGATCATCACCTGGTCATCATTTCATTAAGCAGCCCTCTAGCCTCAGCAGTTTTAATTTTGTTGAGTTAAATTTAGCCATAATCATGCGTCTGGCAGCTAAATAGAATAGGTACCACATGGCCGTGGTTAAAAGCTTCATGGTCTTAATCATGGGTATAGGATAACGAAGATAGATAAATTTTCGGTGGCCTTGATTATATGCTTAGGCGGCTGTACAGAAAACTCTATTGCGCCGTAGAAACTTCGCCGCATTTATTTACTTGTTTACACGAGAGATCGATAACATTAATTGGTCAGTTATTTCTATAAACTTCTGGATATGTCGTATTGCCATTAATGATAAACTGTTATTAATTTAGAGATGGTGCATCCGAAGCTGTCCACGAGATAGGCCTATTCTGCTAACATACGTCTGGATACAGAAAGCGTAACTTCCTCATAGCTCCGTCGGCAGAAGCAGTGGTCTTTATTAGTATTTTTCAGCAGAGGGAATAATGTTCCCAACTGCAGTTGCTCATAAACACTTCCGGACCTTGCGCAAACCTTATTCCATTAACGGAGGCATCACCACGATATAATGCGGTGTGATTTTAAGTTCTGAAACTCTTTGCATTTCAAACTGCTGACGACTGTTTGAATCACACCATTGCAGTGTTAATTATATATGTGCGATGCCTTTCAGTAATGGTATTATTCATTCAGCTGTTTTGTTACCACATATGCAGGGAAAACGCAGGCTGGATCCACAGGGTTGAAAAGGGGATGGCTTAACACGTTTCAGAATATTTTTCCTTTGCTTGTTTTGGGTTGCTGTTTCGTCAGGTTTCTTTGTTTTTCATTTTCGTTTTGTTTGCAAGGTATAAAGTTCAGGCTTTGTTTCTGGATAAGCGCAGATTACATTTTTCTTCTTTGTGTAATGTAAACTTTTAATATTTTCGTTAAAAAACTAGTTAAAAAAAAAAACAAGCCATCATATTTCGACCAATATGCATCAGTCCTCGTTTTTGTTATAGTTTTTAAGATACATGTATATATACTCGTATATATAATGTATGTGTGTATACAGATATGTATGTATGTATGTACATATATAAATACATATATTGATATTTAAATATGTAATATGAAATATATATATATATATATATATATATATATATATATATATATATATATATGAATATATACAGTATATTATAATTATGATCACTCCATTAGCAAGCCTAATGCATTCGTCTTACGGCACTACATTTAAATAGACAGATAATTACCCATGAATAATTTAGTTCCCTTCAAAGTCAATGTCTTTCCTTAATTAGAAAGAAGAAGATTAAGACCCAGTAACCCACAATAACCCCAGAGGAGGCGATAAACTCACACCTAGAAAAAGTGAAGGTTATATATAACGATCCACGAATTCGTAAGCAGCGAGATTTCCGAAATTTGGCGTAGGTGGGAAACGGTTAAAGCTAACTACCTCTTGGCAGTGTAAACAAATATGTTTGTGTTGCCTCTTTTAACTGTATGATGAGGATTCAGGAACTTAAAAAGAGTCAGTGAGGCGCGTCTTTAAGGGCATAAAACCTCTTGCATGGAAGTGGATGCTGGAGCTGCGGACGTTTTACAGAATGGGTTCATTGTTAAAGTTGAGGGACCACTTCGTCGATGACTGTTACATTTATTACTTATAAGCCCAAGAAGTTTTAGGTGATACACACGAACACAGGCACAGACACACATGTATATATGTGTATATATTCATAATATATATATATATATATATATATATATATATATATATATATATATATACTATATATATATATATATATAAATACATACATATATACATATATATACAATATATATATATATATATATATATATATATATATATATATATATATATAATATATATATATATATTGTGTGTGTGAGTGTATATATATCCAATATACATTTGTTCCTCGGGCTGGCACCAGAAGGGAACAGGTTTTTGATTTCTAAGTAAGTCTTTAGGTCATGAAGTTGCTACCCCCGCACCTTTTCCCTGACCCGAGCAGACGGTCGTATCAATTTATAGCTGGGTAGACTGGTTGGCAGCAGGCCCAGTGTGATTCAAAATCTTAGGCATGCTATGCTGTTCAATCTCATTCTTTCAGTTAACCTAAGAGTAAGTTCTGCATCTGGTAGTTAATCAATTAAGTTTGGTCGTAACTTGGCTGGTTAAGGTGGTGAGACTCGCAACTTATCCCAAGCAACTCCTGAGAACCTGAGGGCTTAGACCCTCTAAACCTTCTCTGAGGAAAAAGCTAATATCAGTACATATATATATATATATATATATATATATATATATATATATATATATATATATATATATATATATATTATCGAGTCAGAAGGAGGCAAACAAACATATGGCCTTCGGCGTTTCGCAACATTCTATTGCATTTCAAGGCTAAGTGACACACACACTATATATATATATATATATATATATATGTATATATATATATATATATAACTATATATATATATATATATATATATATATATATATATATATATATATATATACTATATATATATGCTCACATGTAACAATAATATATATGTGTGTGTGTATATTATTCATCATACACTTTTTTCTGCCAAGGGAGTGCTGGCGCCAGAACAGTACAGCTTGGTGGACTGGCTGGCAGTAGGGCCGGGGATGGTGATCCTAGGGCAGTGGTTTTCAACCTGTGGGCCATGGCCCACTGGTGGGTTTATGTGATTCTGAGTGGCCAACTTCAAATAATATTTAAAAAATGAGAAATCATTTACAGTTAATGCAGGCCAGTACTTTCTTTCTGAAATGAAAATGTAACTAATAAAATTTCCTGAAAAATAATTCCATAAATGAAAATGTAAAGTGTTCTGAAAATGCTTTATAATAATTCTATTATTCATCATTACACAATTCTGAAGGGCAGTGGGCCATGAGTACATAGGGGTGCCAAAAACGGGCCATGGGCACAAAAGGTTGAAAGCCACTGGCCTAGGGCCTAGGCATGCCGTTAAAACCCGTTGTATCAGTTGACCTCAGGAGTAAGTTCTGTACTTGACAGTTGGTCGACTAAGTTGGTCACATCAATGGTGGTGAAGTTGTGAGGCCTCGCAACTTGTTCCAAATAACTTGCTTCAAATAGAACAAGTAATCAACAGCTGTTTCTATGCACATGCATTTTAAATATATATATATATATATACATATATATACATATATATATATATATATATATATATATATATATATATATATATATATATATATATATATATATATATATATAAATTGCATGCACGAAGCCCTAATTGTTGATCTTGTTCAATCGTGTCTGTCAGTGCTTCCAGGTACTCTAGATGTAAACCATGTTGTTGTGTCGTCAGTTTTCTGTTAAAAATCCATCTTTCAATCATGCTGACAGACGTTTGTCACTCTGGACAACCGATCGGTCTATTGGCGTTGTTGATTTTCAAGAGCCTTATTCAAGAATGATAGATTCGGATAAGAAACAGACAACGTGGCGATGGCTTTTATCTGTCTCTTTTTGACATGATTTACCTTTCAGTTTTATTTTTAAACTCCTGAACTTACTCTATATTATATCAATTTATTTTATCTTTAGATAATGAATACGATGTTAAATACTGATCATAACTGTAAAATATAAATGATTTATTGATTTTAAAGAAAAGATATTAGGGTGGAAAGTGCTTCCTGATGATTGTAGCTAGGACCCTCCCAGTTTCGTTTACTTAAGAATAATAAATTTATTAGACACTATTTAGAATTTTATCTATTTTTGTACTGATACCTTAAATTTAACATCGCATGGATTCTTTAGAAACATACTGACTATAAAGTACAGCACAGGAGCTTTCAAACTAAATTTGTACCCTCTTCAGAATCGTTTAAACCCAGAGATAGGTTAATCGATTTGATACTATAAGCTGGCGTCACACGTAACTCGGAGAGAGATGATTAACATAAACTCAATGCTAATAGGTATTTCATAGCAATACATTATAACTAGATTAGAACTTCCCCGACATTTCAGCATTAATTAAAACCATTGAAGGTCAGGAGATAACGATGACGATAATGTGAACGCATGATAACGAGAAAAAAAAAAGCACACAACAGTTGATTCATCAGATTTATGCTACGATAAACGGATAAAAAGTCAGTCTCCCCCTCCTCCAACCTCATCGCCCCGTCAACCCCTCCCCAAACCCCACGCTCCACAGGCTCCTATTTTGAAGGGAGGGCCCACCCCGTGTGCTTTGGTTTTCAGTCAGTTTGATGCTTATCAGCTGATTCTGGTGATAATTGGGTTCTTTGTTGCTGTTGGATAAATGTTTTAATTAGTGCTTGTATCTTTGCATTCTCGTCTTTTTATTTTGTTCGTTGATTTTTCTTTCTCTTCATCCTGCTTTTGATTGAAATTTATATTTGAAATTTAGACTCTCAAGCCAAGCACAGGGGTGCCTGCGGCCATTGAGTGCTTAAGACAGTGAAAAGGCGGAGTTGGAGTAGTTGGACAGCAAGATAAAAGAGATCCAGAAAGATCTAAAAGTGGAAATGGGAGAAAATCACACAGTTGCTCTAAGAAGTAATAGAGAGGTGGGACAGCAAGACTGAATAAAGGAAGCGAGATTGTAGGTAAAGTAAATGGTTCAAAAAGTGGTGCAGCTAGAGACCTAAGGGACGCTGCGAACACCCTTTAGGCCTACAGTGCATCGCGTGAGGTTCACTGACTGCACTACTCTCCCTGCGGGGCTCTGTATGTTTTCAAAAGAAGGCATTTTATTTTTGCAGACTTGCTTTGCTAGGTAATGGGTTTATAGGATGTTTCTAGATGAATTGTATTGATAATATTAATAATATATACAAGAACTCAAACACTGAGTCATTTAATTTCATGTTGTTATGTGTTATATTTTTTTTGCAATTGTGCATCAGTTGTATACTTTATGCTTCTTTCGTGCCCTTTTTTGAACATTGAATTTCTGTATTAAATATTATTAGTATAATATGTTTTCCCTTACGGAAGTCTTATAAAAATACCGAAATATAAGACGATACTTTTAAAGGCCGTGGGGATAGGCAACCCAATGCCATTTTGTTGATATTAGAAATTGCCTTTCCCGTAGGTGAATATTATATGAAAAAATATCTATAAGGTAGCTGTTCTCGTGCGGTCTGACCTCACCACACATTTACTTCTTGTTTCCTTCCTTCTCCACCAGCTTTAGAATTCTCGTCAATACATTCTCTTTCTTCCGTTTTTCCTGACATATAGCCGTTCTTCATACCCAGAGGCAGGAGTGTCACCCTTTACTGTGGTTAAGTCCCTCGGTTATTCTCTCCTTTTCTTCCTTCATCCCCTCCTTTATCTCCTTATCTTCGGGCCTGGGCTAGAAAAGGGCATTCGGTTGCCCCACCTGTCAGTTTTTGCTCTTCCCCGAAAAATATTGTGAGCAGTAAGGTGCCTCTCCTGTCAACCCTCGGAAGAAGAAGACCTTGTAGGGTACTTTCTACACAAAATGGCGGGCCTTTTCGCATTTGGCAGACGTCATTCGTATTATGTACTCTTGTATAAAAAAGGTGTGTTTATTATTATTATTATTATTGTGTGTGCTGCTTCAGCAATCAATAAATTCCCTGTTTAAGAGGGTCTGCTGCCAAATTATGTGTGTGTGTGTGTGTGTGTGTGTATTATTATTATTATTATATTCCTTGTGATCAAACCAATATTTCACAAAACAGGATATTCATTTTTGAAAACAGTCGGTGATGCGTTTGAAAACCTGTTGTTGTTTCTATATATTCGTGAGAAAGACGTCTTATCAGATTTTAACCCCCTACCCCCAAAAAAAAGCCATGTCATAAAAGCCCCAGAAAGAATTATGCCTCCATAAAAGCATCTTACTCGACACAATGGCGGTGGTATTGTCAACAAACACTCTCTCTCTCTCTCTCTCTCTCTCTCTCTCTCTCTCTCTCTCTCCGGGAGAATCAGTTTAAAACGAATAACTCGTTCATTATCAAAGTAAGTCATGGTATTTATATTATTATGTTATTAAATCTCTCTCTCTCTCTCTCTCTCTCTCTCTCTCTCTCTCTCTCTCTCTCTCTCTCTCTCTCTCTCGGGAGAATCAGTTTGAAACGAATAACTCGTTCATTATCAAAGTAAGTCATGGTATTTATATTAGGTAATATGTTATTAAATCTCTCTCTCTCTCTCTCTCTCTCTCTCTCTCTCTCTCTCTCTCTCTCTCTCTCTCTCTCTCTCGCTCATAATCTGCCCAGTCATGTCGCCTACCTACCGTGAAATAACAAGTGATAAACACCTGTGTCATAAATCGCCCGTGAAATAGACCCACTTTGCCGTATAAGACAGGGAAAGGCTGTGACGGTATGCCATCCACTTATAAGGAGTGAGTGCCGTTATTGATGCGGTCATGATATCGAGCCCTGGACCCCGGGACGGGGAGAGTTTTGGGAGGGGAGGTGTTTGGAGGTCTCCTGATTTAGATGGCAATGTTTTGAAAGTGAAATAGTTTGGATAAGTATGTAATCAAGATCCGTGATTTAGATAGGCGTATTCTATGGTCGTGGGTATATCGTTGTTTGTAATGGTAGAGCTAATATTAATAGTACGTGATTTAGGTGAGTATTTCAAGATTACATGGATTAGCAAAAGGGTATTCTGAGTTATGTTCTAATTACGTTATTCCGAGAATAATGTTCTGGGTGATATTATTTACATAGGGTATTCTAGGGTTATTTGAAGCCATACTGTAGGTGTGTGGTTTTAAAAATATTCTAGGGTTATTTGAAGCCATACTGTAGGTGTGTGGTTTTAAAAATATTTTGAAATTACATGTTTTAAAGATGAACAACCTAATAACACATAAGCGAGTAATATAAACATATTTTCAGTGTTCTCTTAGAACAAGAATACTTAATTATTTCTGGGTCTTGGTTGAGCTTGTTTTAAAACATATGATTTAAGCATGAATGTTCTTAAACTCTGCACTTAAAACATGAATGCTTTTAAAAATCGTATGTTCAGATATGGGTATTTCAATGTTCAGTGATGTGGATGAATGTATTCGATTGTCTTTTGACATACGGGAATTCTGTTGTGAGTCTTTCAGTTTTGTTCCATAGTTTGTAGTCATACTGATATGAATATGTAATAATAATAATAATAATAATAATAATAATAATAATAATAATAATAATAAAGTGATAAGAAGGTTGCCATAGGTCAAAATAAGGATCAGCGTGTTTTTAGAGTTTAGACAGTTTGGGTACTTGGAGAGAATGGGGGACTATGGATTGTGTGTGTGTAGCAATGGTATTGTGTGTGTGTGTGTGTGTGTGTGTGTGTGTCAGAAGATGAACCGTGTTCATATGGAACAAGCCCACAGGGGTCATTGACTTGAAATTCAAACTTCCAAAGAATATGGTGTTCATTTGAAAGAATTAAGAGAGGATAATAAAAAATACAGAAAGAAGAGATCAGTTATTAAAATACAAGGAGAATTCGCTTGAACCTTTGAGGTTCCAGTTGTACAACATCTTAAGGGACCTCAAGAACTGAGAAGTTGATGGAAAGTGTGTATAATTCAAAAGTATTGGGATGAAAGAGGAGAATGAGGCCAAGAAAATGCTGGTTAGGAGTGAAAGAAGTGTTGGAAAGGAGGGGTCTTAATCCCCAAGAAACAGAGAATGTGTGAGATAAAGAGGCGAGTGGTGGAGTGTGCATTCATTATCTGCTGATGTGCCTTGCGTGTAGCTATACGGAGATGCTAATCTTGTGAAGTTTATTTGTGCAATAGAATGATAATCACTCTCAAAAGAGGTTTACAGCAATGATAAATCTGTAGTTACATTGCTAATATTCATAAAAAATCTTTGAGTCACTAACAATGGTGAAGAAATCCACAATGGTGTTGTGTAAGTAATAGTAATATATATATATATATATATATATATATATATATATATATATATATATATATATATATATATATATATATATATATGAAACGAGAGCTTTCGAGAACCTGCTCGATTCTCCTTCTCCCGGAAGGAGAATCGAGCAGGTTCTCGAAAGCTCTCGTTTTAGTATATATATTCTAATATATATTTACATTTACACCACTGTGGATTTCTTCACCATTGTTAATATGAATAATAAGGCCAGGAACTTATCGTGGAGAGTCATCAAATTTCGCAGTGATTTCAGCCATAGCATATTGACCTATCTGATCGAAGTCTAAGGATGAGATTGAAGTTATGTGAATGGAAGTACATAACGCATGACCATGGAAGTTCGATAAACAGAGGCGTATTACGAAGAAAGATATAGGTATGTTACGCTGAAAGATCGGGATTAGATAGGTGGAAGTAGCTACTTTACGCACGAAGGTGTTGTTTAAATAGTTGAAGTTGTACTGAGTTGGGACTATGGACGTTAGACAGATGTAGGCATATCACATGGAGAGATGAAGTAAAATGTTGAATTCTACGCAAGCGTTGTGGTGCTTATCTTTTCTTAGACTTTCTGAATACATGGCGTAAGGGTTATTTGAAGAATCTTATGAATGTTGTTGAAACATGATATGTGGTTACTATATGCGTGTTTCTAATGTTGTATGTGTTCCTGTTGCCTTGGCGGAGGTATACACTCTCAGCATTTTCTCACGTTTATTTGAATATCACGTTGTCGGCCAAGTAACACTAGATGTAAGTGTCTATCGAGAAGTAACACCAGATTTAAGTGTCTATCGAGAATATATTTCTGTACAAAATACAAAAAAATAGAAATATGTTTTTCATATAACCTACCCAGAAATAAAAAAAATAATGAAACATTTTGTTAAAATCTTAGGGAATAACATACCAAGGAAAGGTAACCTTTAAAGTTCTAAGATTATCGTCACGAAGAAAATAAGAGAAAATCTTAAATAATTCCTAAACCTCACTCCTGAAAATTATTCATACCCGTCGTAGTGCATAAACGGCGACCTTTCGGGACGTGTCACAGGGCATTTTCTGCCCCCGTTTTAATGGTGCCCCAACACGGAATGGTCGAGCAAGGCAGGTAGTCGGTCGCGAGTTGTGGATTATTTTTTTTTTTTTTTTGTCGAGACATGATTTTTTTTTATTTTGTTACGGCCGAAGTTCTTTTTAACTGATAAAATCTTTCTTACGGACAAGGTTTTTCCTTTTTTTTGTATGGTCGAGACATGATTTTATTTTTGTCTGTGTGTTGTGGGCGAAGTCTCTCTCTGTCTCTCTCTCTCTCTCTCTCTCTCTCTCTCTCTCTCTGTTTAAAGGGGATTCTTCCTTGGAATCTTTTTAAACCACATCTTGGACGTTTTAGTTGTATCCATAAGCATGTATACTTATCAAGAATTGTAATAGTGATATTGCATATGATTTCGTTGATTCTTACGGGAGAAGTATATACATACATATATATATGTATATATATAAACATATACACACACACACACACACACATATATATATATATATATATATATATATATATATATATATATATATATATATATATATATACAGATTATATATATATATTAGGTTAGTGGCTATTTACATGAAATTAATTGAATTCTTGCCTGGCCGTATTCAATTTATAGCTGAAATCTGATTTCTGACTAGAATTTGCACTACTCTTATAACAAATTAATGATTTGAGGAAATTGAAAATTTTGTTCTTATTGCTAAAAAAAAGACCTTTAAGCAATGTAACTTTTTAAAGTGAAATTCACTTTTCCCCGGCAAACTGGTTGTTTTTGCGGATAAAATTACTTTTTTATCTTCTTTTTTTAATCAAATGACTATTTTTAAAGAGCTAATTGGCTTGTTGTCGGGAGAAAATTAGAAATTTGAACGAAATCGATTCGGTTTTACATGGAAGAGTGATTGTCATGTGACATTAATGGTTTCTTGTGAGCAGAATGATTGTGTTGTGAAGAAAAAACTCCGGCGCATCGAGTTTTCTGTATTGCGTATAATGCTGTAAAGAGCTATCAGCTACCACCGGCCAGCGCTTATAGTTGCTCCCAGATGCGGTCAAGTGAAGGTGCGTTGCACGCCTCCGGAAAACGCTGCCAGACGCACGATCCACGGCTAACCTTAACCTTAAATAAAATAAAAACTACTGAGGCTAGAGCGTTGCAATTTCGTATGTTTTGATGATTGGAGGGTGGATGATCAACATGCCAATTTGCAGCCCTCTAGCCTCAGTAGCTTTTCAGATCTGAAGGCGGACGGAAAAGTGCGGACGGACAGGCAAAATCGTCACAATAGTTTTCATTTACAGAAAACTAAAGCGGACAAATTAATTGTGCTTATGAATAAGCATATTGCTTCCCCTGGACAATATTCTTGTTCCAAAGTGACAAGTGGATTGCAACATATAAACACATGAATTGTTTTTTTTATCCTTTTATTGATTGTTTCTTTTGGACAAAATGACTGTAACATTCATTTATTAAACTTCGACAGTTTTGTGTCGTTAGAACGAAGTACTGTGCTCGTTTCTTTCCGAGTATAAACTTGCATCCTGGCAGATATTTCCGCAAAAACGAGAACCACTAATATATATATAAAAGAGAACAAATGATGACTGCTTTTTGCTAAGTTTGGTGACAAGGTCTTGAACCACTAATATAAAGAAAAAATATGTATAAAATTATGGCAACTCTCCGAAGTTTGGTGGAAATTTTCTGAACTATTCCAGAAATGAAAAGAGACCAGTTACGGGCTGTTCCAGGAGCAGGATTCCGTGCTGGCATAAGACCAGCCTAATCAACTACAACAACAACAACGGAGAAGAGAACAACACACAACAGAACGCAGTGCAGCTGGGGCAGTTATGCCCCGCCCCCCCAACAACCCCATGGGGATATTGACGGAGTACTCCTGACGTGCGGTTCATATCATTAGTTCAGATGGACGAATTAATTTGCGCGGTTGAATGCTGCAATACTCTCATTTTCTTTGGCGTTAAATCTCACTCTTTATTACTGTTGCTTTACACCAATTCTGAAATATTCTCTTCTTCCAGGCCCGGGTTATACGGGGAAGCTCGAAAATCTCTTTGCATTCGGAAAAGCAATTGTCTCTTTCGCTTGGGTGATTGAAGTGCATTTGAGCCCCAGAACTGCAATATGCATATATTATTATTATTATTATTATTATTATTATTATTATTATTATTATTATTATTATTATTATTATTATTCAGAAAACGAACCCTGTTCATATGGAACAAGCTCCGTTCTCAGCTACCACTCTGTTGGCCGCGAGTTCGAATCTCCGACCGGCCAATGAAGAATAAGAGGAATTTATTTCTGGTGACAGAATTTCATTTCTCGCCATAATGTGGTTCGGATTCCACAATAAGCTGCAGGTCCCGTTGCTAGGTAACCAATTGGTTCTTAGCCAAGTAAAATAAATCTAATCCCTCGGGCCCGCCCTAGGAGAGCTGTTAATCAGCCCAGTGGTCTGGTTAAACTAAGATATACTTAACTTAACAGGGGCCACTGACTTGAAATTCAAGCTAAAGAATATGGTGATCATTAGGAAGAAAAGAGAAGGTAAAGGAAATACAGAGAGAAGAGATCTCACTTATTAAAAAGAAAAAAAAAATTATAAATAAATGTCATGTTGCAAAAGCATTATTTTCTTCTGCAGGTTTGCTTTGTTCTGAAACATGACTTGGGTCTTTTAAGAACATATTGAATGAACCTTATAGAGCGAGAGTTGTTTTTCTTCTGATGAATACAGCTGAAGAAATCACGCCTGTCACGAATTCACGTCCATGGCTTATTGAATTGGTTGATGACGCAATTGTGCGTAAACACTGACCGGCCCTTTGAAAACAAGTGACCTTTTGTCCACAGCAAGAGAGTGTCAGACGGGCTGCCCCGCACTTTAATCAGGTTCTATTCTAGGTTTTCTTTCTTTCCTCCTCCCACTCACTTCAGCTGCGGGTTCTATTCTATCCCGAATTCTGGAGATTCAGGCTTGATCTTTACCAGAATATTTAGCCGACGAGAAAATATTCTTAACTGATTTCGTTTGCAAAGCCTGTAACTTGCTATATTTAAATGATCAGGAATGGAATATAAAATTTAGGCCAAAGGCCAAGTGCTGGGACCTTTGAGGTCATTCAGCGCTGAAAGGGAAATTGAAAGTAAAAAGGTTTGAAAGGTGCAACAGGAGGAAAACCCTGCAGTTGCAATATGAAACAATTGTCAGGGGAAGGATGCAAGTAAGATGGAAGAAAGAGACCGTGAACGGAAGGACAGTAAAAGGAATGACAGGGGTTGCAGCTAGGGGCCGAAGAGACGCTGCAAAGAACCTTAAGCAATGCTTACAGTGCACCGCGTGAGGTACACTGACGGCACTACCGCCCTACAGGTTTAATGATCAGGGTCTTATTGAATGTCTTTCTCCATGGCGCCAGCTGGTTACCCATTACGGACCTAACGCTTGCAGTGGGAATTGGATGGCTGACTGTAGACGGTATTAAAAGTTTATTACAGCATCCCTTTGACCTCAGCCATTTACTTTTTATCCGATCTCTGTAGGCTCTTCATCTAGGGCTATTCAGCTTCTTTAATTTTTACATTACTCCAATTTTCGGCTCATTTATGATTGAATATTTGGGCCACTGTGAAAGCATAGACATGGAATTTAGCGGTTTAGAGCAGTTCCATAATAATAATAATAATAATAATAATAATAATAATAATAATAATAATAATAATAATAATAATAATGGCTACATATAATAATGGTGATGTCGATGAAAACTTACTGACAAGATTCTCCTGAATTTTTTTTGTAGTGAATTATAGGACTACCGTATGGATTAACAAAATCATAAGGATTAGGCCTATTTAGCTGTCAAATTGTGCTGTAGATTTTAGTCATTTGAGTTTAACTTAATTATTACCAGTTGTTAAAAATAGCATTAACATAATCATCATATAAATTAACATCTAACGCAGACGCTCTCTATTACAACTCTTATAATAATTATATGAAAATGGTGGTGCAATACACACTTACAGTCAAAGAAATACATTCATGAGGTTTCAACTTCCTAGTGCTCGTACATCAAGTGGATATCAATATATTATATATTAAAATAATAATCATCGTAATATACTTCCAAGTGGCTTATTTAAATATGACTCGCGCAGCGTAAGCGTCCACAAATAGAAACTTAAGCCCGAACTGTAAGACACTGCTCGTAATGGTGGCTTTTGTTTGGGCGTTACATTTTTTAAACGGTTGGTGGGCGTGTGTCCGTCAGCCTCTATGCAGTCGGGAAGACTGACTCAGGGTTGCCAGACGTCTCCATATTCTGTTTCTGTTCATAGCTCTAGTTTTTGAATACAGATCGCAGTAATTATGAACAGAACCTTAAAGTTATGATTCTGTTTGATGGATATTATGAATTACTTTGCAAATTGAATTAAGTTAGGTAAGAGTGATCGGTTTTTAATGTTAGGTGGGTTCACATCGTCGTACTTCCGGTGCACCTCTGATTGGTCGGGGCAAGATCATCGATTCTGGAAAAGATGTTGCGCTCAGCGCCATCTTGTCGTGGGAGTGACAATTATGGTCTCGGTCGTATCATTTCTGGGGTTCCTCTTCCCCATAATGTGATCTCTCTCTCTCTCTCTCTCTCTCTCTCTCTCTCTCTCTCATATTCTTCTGTTGTTGAATTTGGAGACAGTATATATATATATATATATATATATATATATATATATATATATATATATATATATATATATATCCATTGATGATACCTTAGAATAACTCATTCCCCACGGAAAATGAATTGATATGAACGATGTTGTTACTTAATATTCGTGAATATTAAAAATGTCACAGCGTATGCGACAAAATTCAAATATGTGCATGTATAAAATATACTTACATTCCATGAGTTTAACCTCTGGTTTTAAGTTATATATATATGTATATATATATATATATATATATATATATATATATATATATATATATATATATATATATATATATATGTTTGTGTGTGTGTGTGTCTAGAGAGAAGAGAGTTCAGAGAAGAGAGAGAGAGAAGAGAGGATGGTGACAAACCTTCAGGTGTACTGTGCATTAGATGATTGTCAGGTGTCCATATAGGGACTGTAGGTGTGGCTACTAATATGACTCGCAAATATATGCCCTCAAGAATCTATCCAGATATTTGCTATTGAAATAGCGATTCAGTATGATATTCCCTCAGGTAGTAATAAAAATCGACTTATCTCAGGTTTTCTTTATGCTGTTCCGCGCGATCTATTATTTTGCAACATTTGCATGATAGGAAACTAGTGTTTAAGCGTGTGTGATTATTGCGTAGTCTGTGCTGTTACAGAACTAGCGCGCTTAGTTATTTGTATATATTATTATGTGTGAGTGGTTTGATATCTATACGTAAGATCTGTAATAATTCTTCCTTCCCCCTAATCCAGTTCCTCCATCTCTTAATATAGGTATCCTGTACCTATATCCGATTTATAGATAACTAATACCCTTCTTTCCATAAAAAACACTATTTTTAAAGCTCTTGAATCCATTTCAAGCTATAAGGTTGCAACAGGAAGACATTCATCTCTCTATCTGTTTCAACACTAATCTGCCCCGTAGGGGGTTAGTGCCGTCAGTGCACCTCACGCGGTGCACTGTAGGCATTACTTAAGTAAGGTAAATTGCAGCGTCCCTTCGGCCCCTATCTGTAATCCATTTCATTCCTTTTACTGTATTTCCGACATATTCTCTTCCTTCCAACATACTTTCGACCCTCTCCTAACAATTGTTTCATAATGCACCTGCGAGGTGTTCCTTCTGTGACTCCTTTAAAACCTTTTTACTCTCAATTTCTGTTTCAGCGCTGAATGACCTCATAGGTCCCAGCGCTTGACATTTGGGCCAAATTCTATATATTCATTACCACTAATAAAGAATGGCTCGAGAGACGGACTATACACTAGTTCTTGTCTCACTTGTCAGCTAACTAATGGAACAGGTTGGAGCCCAGTGCTGAGCTTTGATAACGTGCTTCGTTCCATTGATATCAATTCTAAATCTTAGTAACCACAAGATTCACTCTTCTCTGTGCTTGTCTGCAAACACAGTTAGCCTTATACTTACGTATCGGATTCTGTTGAAATAATATTGCTGTCAAGTTACTCTCGTCATATTCAACTGGCCATTCAGCTTCTCAAAAAAAAAAAAAAAAAAAAAAAAACTTCTCGCTCGATGGAGAAACTCAGTCTGAGCAGTTTCTCAGACATCTTAATTGGGCATCGACTGGAACTCATATGCACGGTGTGTTTGAACTCGCCGAGCACGGAGCTGGTGCTAATATTTTTAATGATCTTTTTTGTCGGGTAGTTCCAATGGCAGGTTGTTGCAGGAGGCTTAACCTGTTGTGTTACTCGGCCTAGAGGGGAGAAATGGCTAAATATCCTATCAGCCCCTTGTGACTTGGGCGATTGGAATCTTCGCGTCTAAAACAGAGAGGACTAGAATTGCAATTTGGCAATGAACCGTAAAGTGCGTAATTCTTCTTGTACTGACAACGAAGTTGCGGGGATGCAATTAGCCATATAGCATATCAAACATTGCATACGTAATGAACCTAAACGAAGGGATACCCACACTTGATGCCCAGGACTTTATCCTAGACCTACGTGACCTCGCGGCTACTTCGGGTCATCTCGAAATTTCCGCCAGATTTATTCAAGCGGGTGCTCATTAAGCATTGAACGATGATTGAAGTTGACCTTGGTACCTGACACTCATGACGCTATGACCCCTGCTGAGTTAATACGAACATGGATTGCCCGCCGGGACCTGTATGGTTTCGAGCTATTGCCCCATTCTACAGACTGACGATCCCCACTCGAACCGCTATTCCGTCGTCGGTACCCCTTGCATTCCATACCGCATAACTACAGCCCATAACCACGCTAATGATTTTTACCCTCTGGAGGATGGGTACGGCGAGGTCTGGGGGCCCTTGGGTATTGTATAGCTATGATATAACATATCCTGAGTATTTCTTTGGCGTATGAATGTATTTCCTACTAGATGGCACCGTGGAAGACATTTTTTCACATTTGCAGTCACTACATTTATTATCTCTCTCTCTCTCTCTCTCTCTCTCTCTCTCTCTCTCTCTCTCTCTCTCTTTAGAACAATATTCATGTAGAACAATTTCTTGTTGAAATATTATCGCCATATTCAATTTGTGTTTGGAATTTTATCGTATTCAAAGAGCTCTCTCTTATATTTCTTGTGACGCCAGTGTGCTTTGCAAAGGAGTCAATATTGACTCTCTCTCTCTCTCTCTCTCTCTCTCTCTCTCTCTCTCTCTCTCTCTCTCTCTCTCTCTCTCTTTTATAGGTATTCATTTGATCTTTGCTCCACCGCGTGAAAGACTTGCAACACTAAGCTAACACAGCATATTTTTTTTTATGTGGAAAAGCCCCGATGACCATGGTCGTTGTGACACCAGTTGTAAGAATGTAAAATTTCCTCTGTGGAGGTGAAAATAACTTTTTTCCCCTACCCCTAAGGTAGGATGTTATACTATTGTTACACACAAACACACACACACACACACATATATATAAATGTATATATACTGTATATACATACATACTGTATACACACACACACATATATATATATATATATATATATATATATATATATATATGTATATATATAGAGAGAGAGAGAGAGAGAGAGAGAAAGAGAAGAGAGAGATGTTTGTGTGTGTAACAATAGTATAACATCCTACAGATCAGGGTAGAGGAAAATACACCTTCATAGAGAAATATATATATATATATATATATATATATATATATATATATATATATATATATATATATATATATATATTAGATAGTACGTGTGTGTTTGAATTAATTTACGGATATCTGCCTCTAGGTAATAAAGGGAGAAATGTTTGAGCAACTTTCTAGAAATGAAGTCTTCCTTCAAGATGATAAATTCTCCAGTCCACCATAAAACCCGCTAGTAAATCATTGTGCAATCTAACGGCGGCGAGCTAAGAAATTTTGAAAGACAGAGAGAGAGAGAGATATCGGGAAATGAAAAAATCTCATCGTTCCTGTTTTGATAGAAAAAGAAGAAGAATAGAAAACGAGCCTTTGTTGTTGTAGCGGTTATCGGTCGATCAGTGCCGATAGACCGGCAGGGTTACGACACTGATGAGTCTTCGAGACAGCCATTTCGCTCAGAGGCCCGTCACAATTATCGGGAACTGGTCGTCCAGCCGAAGCCGCGGAAGAAGAAGGATTTCAAAGCCCGGGATGCACCTACGTCCCCTGGAGGAGAAGGATGCTGGCGATTCTTCAGGATTCCGTCTTCTCGGAGGCACAAGAGACCGATATATTTTTCTTATCTTGTCAGGAGCTTTGTGAGGGATTAATGGTTCTGCTTTTTTTTTTTCAAAAGCAGTCGAGGCAGTTTGAGGCGATAACGAGTCTTTAATTCCCAAACTGTCAAGAACTTGACCGCGTGGGCGTGTTTTGATTCGCCGAGATAATCACTAATCGTAATCGGAAGAGCCTGTGGAGCGGCGGGGGAAGGGTTTTGATTGGTAGAGATGATGCAGCCGACCAATCGTCGTTGAGTCTTACGATCGTATATTTTTATTTGATGGGAAGTTGCTTTGACTTTCATGATTAATTAGGTTTGACGTCTGGCAGTGTTGCCAGCAACGAGACCTACAAATGCAACGTTGTTTTGGCAACACCGATCTTCCGGCAAGGGAAAATTCAGTAGCAACAAAAGCGAACGGAAATAAAAAAAAAAAAAAAACACGGAGAACTGTTTCGGGTTTGTAAACGAGAGAAACCCATTTCATATATTTTATTCTAGTAACATGTTAATAAAATCGGGTATTTTAGATCATGATAGAATAATCTGGTGGGTTAATACCCACCGCATTTGGTCCGTCGGTCACTGAGTGGCGCACATGATGAAATTTGAACCCTATGAATATTTTTTTTTTTTACTATACGCCTTTTATATCCTTTAGAGGGGAAGGCACCATAACGATAGAGTCTTCTGGTCCTCAGCTGACGTTGGTACTTGAACTGGATCACAGACCTTGCAAACATGAGCTAGTGCTATACCATTAAGATATAGCACATACACTATATGCACATATATATATATATATATATATATATATATATATATATATATATATATATATATATATATATATATATATATATATATATATATATATATATATATATATATATATATATCCCCAGTGCCCTCTTAACTCCAAATACAAAAAATATGAGGTAATTTTGATGTCCAGTAGTTTGTATAGTTTATGTATAGTTTACCACCTTATGCGCTTTCGCGCGGGGGGTGGGGGGCGGGGGGCGATGGTGTTGTGCTCAAGAAGGTGATAGGATAACCTTCGGGCTCTCTGCAAATCTTGAGATGAGGTTACTCTTATTTGCACTTTTAACAGATTACCAGGACCTCCTCACTGCTCAGTAGCACAGGCATTTTTAGATTTAACGAAGCGTGTCTCAAGTGCTCAGACTTGCTCGGGAATCGAACTCAGTAACTCTAAAACTGGTGAGGCGAGTTTCCCAACCAGTGAATTACGATGATTTAATTGTTTCAATTTGGTGATTTGTTTTCTTACCCGCTAATGGCAAACTTTGAAATTCTCTTCCTGCTTTCGTTTTTCCAGTCTATAGAAGACGGACTTGTCCTCTGTCAGCGTCGAGCCCCTCGCATTTTCCTTTCGCTTTGCCTTTTTTTATCACGTTGCCCATCCCATTGGCCTCGGTTTTTTAGATGTAATTCGGGGACGAGGCATGCTCATGCATACTATCAAATGTCAGAGCTTTTCCTCACTATTTTTTCGTCCTTTCATATATTTTACCCATACCCTCAGGATCGAGACAGCAAGTCCCGGTACTAGGCTCCGGGTAGGAACCCGACAAGTCTAAATGCGGACTTCATTACCCTTAGACTGTCGTCATTACACACAGGAAAAATGAGCATGTATGCACCTTGCACTAGAGGTTTTATTTGATTTTATCTACCTCGGGTGTTACTCATTTCCATCTTTCATCATAAGTTTGCTCAGTTTGTTGACAGTTTTATACCTTTTGCTCTAAGTCTTGTTTCTGTTATAGAGATCTTTCGGCTCGTCCAACAGATTGTATTTTATTTCTGCCAGTTATTCTTTTACTTGGAATCATAAAATCTCATTTGCATGAGTAGGCTACGTGCGAACGATTGAAGCTGTAATTATAGGTAGATGAGTACTACATTGCACGTTATTACTTATTAGCCAGTAAGATCTGACATAAATTTGATTACATTCATAAAGAATTATTAGTAACTGTAAGAAAAATCAATGTTCTAAATGTCAAGAAATACGTTCATTCGCCTACTTACAAAACAACTGTTTATACAAAAAAAAAGTTCATGTGTAAGTGTGCAAATGAACGTACTGTATATTTTTCATCATTCAGAGTATTAATTTCTGTTAAAGTTACAAATAATTCGTTATGAATTGAATTAAATTTATGTTGGATCTTTCTGGCGACAAATAAACGATGTACAATGGAAATATACTCATCTACCTTAAGTACAAAGGCCAAGAGAAAGAGAAGGTCTGCTCACTTAACTCCCAAATCCCCCCATGTAGGCAGAGTTTTGTCTACCTCCTTATTGCGTCAGCAAGTGAATTGCCGTTATGAGCAGGTACCTTTAAGATACGTCATCGCTTACGTAGTTACCCCAGGTGGGAGGCGACTACACCCAATTGGGTAGACTTTGGCTCTTTTGGCCTTGTTAAGTACAGTTTCAAGCGTTTGCACGTACTCATGCAAATGAACATTCATGATTCTAAGCATAAAAAAAATCACTGGCATTAATAAACTAGTAAAAAATGCCCCGAAATTTCTTCGTTGCAATCGAGTTTTCTGTCCGGTGGTGGCATCAGTAACGGCCCATATAACTCAGCCACGGTCCGGTGGTGGCCTATGTAGGTGGTACCTATAGTGGTGCCAGACGCACGATAATGGCTAAATTTAACCTTAAACAAAATAAAAATTACTGAGGCTAGAGGGCTGCAATTTGGTATGTTTGATGATTGGAGGGTGGATGATCAACATACCAATTTGCAGCCCTCTAGCCTCAATAGTTTTTAAAGATGTGGGGCGGACAGGAAAAGTGCGAACGGACAGACGACTAACCTTCTCAATAGTGTTCTTTTACAGAAAATTAAAAACCCGGCAAAAAGAGAAATTCGGAGATTCTGAACCCAAGATCGACTGAGAAGAAGCATCACCAACAGAAAATTCTCGAAATTGATTAGTATTGTTTCTTGATTTTAATGCCAGCGTTTGTCAGTCTCGGACTGCTGGTATCAGTGACTGGCTCATTATCGAAGAAGTGACTGTCAAACAGCGTTTAAGAACCAGTTTGTTTTTTTCCGTTGGCTAATCGTTTCCTTTTTTGTTTTTTTTTTCTGTTCGGATCTTTTTAGAGAGAGAGAGAGAGAGAGAGAGAGAGAGAGAGAGAGAGAGAGAGAGAGAGAGAGAGAGAATCCCAACCTGCAGAGAAAGAAATCTAATTGCAGGAGAAAGAGCGGGCTAGGGGAGAGAGAGAGAGAGAGAGAATTCTAACCTGCAGAGAAAAATCTAATTGCAGAGAGAGAGAGAGAGAGAGAGAGAGAGAGAGAGAGAGAGAGAGAACTCTAAATCTTAGAGAGAATGGCAGAGAAAGAGTTTTGACCGGTGGAGTAAGAGAGAGAAAGAGCGAGCGAGTTCTGATCTGCAAAGAGACCAGGGAAGTTCTAACCAGTGAATTCTTCTTCAGAGAGAGAGAGAGAGAGAGAGAGAGAGAGAGAGAGAGAGAGAGAGAGAGAGAGAGAGAGAGACTTTTGACGGTTAGATTTCCCATTAATTCCTTTTACTCGGACCGTTCAGGAGGGCAAGAAAGAGAGAGAGAGAGAGAGAGAGAGAGAGAGAGAGAGAGAGAGAGAGAGAGAGAGAGACTTTTGACGGTTTTTGATGTTTAAACTTTTTTTTTTCCTTTTCTTTTAGGGCAAAAAGTTCTGGAAGAGAGAGAGAGAGAGAGAGAGAGAGAGAGAGAGAGAGAGAGAGAGAGAGAGAGAGAGGCAAAGCTTAATGTGTATATTGGCCTTAACAAACAGCAGATGTAAAGAAAACTTGAGTAAATACTCAGTTTTATTTTATCGTCACGTCAGTTAGATAACGTGACGTCATACCCCTTTTAATGAACTACTTAACCTTTTGATCAACTGGATTGAAGTGTATAAACGACTTTTAATCAATCATTCAATGTTGCTTTAACTTTTTCTGTATTCTTCGTCAAACTTGTGTCGTGGCGCCAGGGAGATACTAATCTTTCAAGGAATCTTCAAGTTTGTCTCTTTAATTTGTCTTGAGTTTCGTTGGTCTTCATTATAATTTTATATTCTCTCAGTTTTGCCGCATCCGTGGTTTTTACGCTTACGTTAATCTTTTGGTCTTTCATAAGTCTTGACATTCTCCATTATATAACTCAATATTTTTTATTTTTTTATTCATGAAGTCAGTAAATTTGCCTGTCGTGGGTGATGAAAAGCAGAGACGTACAAGATTTGATTAAGTGAGAAAAAGTGAGAAATAAAAGAAAGTGACAAAGATTATTACGTACGAAATAATGGGGAAGAGTATGATGAGATGGTTCGGTCTCGTAGGGAAAATACTGATATTGATCGAGTAAAAAGTAGAGGGAGACCGATTTACAGATTGACTTATAAATGCTTTCGAGGGAGGCATTGATATGCCGGAAGATTGAAAATACAGGTATAGCAGTGAGCGACGTTTGCTAATGAGAACTGTTGAAAATTTTTGCTTTGCCCAAAAGATAACAAAACTCTTTGGTGACTGCCTTGAATTAACGCTTAAAACATGATCTCTTTCGTAACGGCTATTTTGATTGTATAAAAAAAACTTTTATTTTGTTTATAGAAAAATAAGTTAAAAAAATGTATACACGTCGTTAGTTTGCACTTCACGACAACAGTTCACATACCCCCCCCACCAACCCCATCCTCACCCCCCCACACACACACACGCACACACTCAGATCTTCGGTTTACAGTATCACTTAAAAACCCTATGGACAGAAGCAACCCAATCCTTTGATACGTCAATAGACAGGTAATTGACCCCCATATTCCATTTAGAGATGCCAGTAGGATTGGGCTCCTATAAAAAAAAGTGGTTCAAAAGAAATTAGATCCTAATCCTACACGGTAGCGATCCAATCCCCCATTGAAATAGCGTCCAGCGCTGTCATCCAGTCATCCTAAGTGGATGTGAAATCTGCAAAAAACACGCACAAACAAACAAACGTGTTTTTTTTTAAAGTGATGCCAGTGCGGTTTTGAGTGTGAATAAAAGCTTTTTGGTGATTTTACTTTTATTTAATAAAATGTAATGGAGTTTTCGATATCAACAAAAGTAACAGCTGCAGTGGTTTTAGTACAGCAGTAAGAATAGATTAAATAAAATAAGTGCAAACTATAATACTTTTAATTTTCTGTAAAAGTTGGCTTTGTCTGTCCGTCCGCACTTTTCTGTCTGCCCTCAGATTTAAAAACTACTGAGGCTAGAGGGCTGCACATTGGTATGTTGATCATCCACCTCCAAACATCAGAAATACCAAATTGGAGCCCTCAAGCCTTAGCAGTTTTTATTTTATTTAAGGTTAAGGTTAGCCATGGATTGTGCGTCTGGCAGCGTTTTCCCGGAGGCATGCGACACACCTTCACTTGATCGCATCTGGGGAGCAACTGAGCACTGCCCGGTCGTAGCACGTAGCTGAGAGTTTCATACAGCATTATACACTGTACAGAAAAGTCGATTACGCCGAAGAAACTTGGCGCATTTTTTACTTGTTTTATAATAATGATCAATTTGCAGAATCAACACCCAATTTCAACCAATTTCATCCAGTTTCACAACGGTATTAAAAACAAATGACAACAAGTTTTTGTTGCAAATAATGATGAATGAGGTTACAAAATCGTCAGAAGTAAGAGCTCCAACAAGAGTATATATAATAGCATTGCGGGAAACCTTAATCGGGTGGGGAACTGTAGCCCCAAAACAAACCTCCGCATTCTCTTCTCTCCTTTATTCATATTCTACGCTAACGACGTTCCGGACAACTTTCCATCGTCAGGTTTTGTAAAAATCAAAATTAAAAATTCCATTAAAATTGTGTTATGTAGAATCGGCGCAAATGATGACAGCAGTAACAACAAAAGTAATAATTGTGATTATACATTTTTTGGCACATTTTCAGTATGGTGTATTTTTCTTCGTTCGAAACCGGTTTCTGAATTTTAATTGTAAACTTGTTACACTTTACCGAAAGAACAGAGCATAGAGAAAGGTAGAACATGTTATCTAACAAATGTCGTAATAGCTACACAACGCATTAAAATTGGATAAGATTAATACACACCTCCGAACGCAGTGTTAGTAATATTATATATATATATATATATATATATATATATATATATATATATATATATATATATATATATATATATATATATACATATACATATATATATATATTTACATATGTACATATATATGTTTATAATTTTTACTAAATGACTAAGATATGTATCAAATAATAAGCAATGTTGTGTTTGCATCATGCACATACATATTTCATATATCAAGAACAGTGTAGGAGTATATATATATATTATATATAATATACATAATATATATACATTATATATATACATATGCCTGCACTGTTCTTGATATATGAAATATGTTTGTGTATGATGCAAACATAGCAATGCTTATTATTTGATACATATCTTAGCCATTTAGCAAAAATTATAAACATATATATGTACATATATATGTGTGTATGATGCAAGCATAAGTATGCATATTATTTGATACATATCTCAGTCGTTTAGTAAAAATTAAATCATTATTAAGAGAGAGAGAGAGAGAGAGAGAGAGAGAGAGAGAGAGAGAGAGAGAGAGAGAGAGAGAGAGATGACTTTTTGCCAGAAATACCTTCCCATTACCTGGTTCGGTCACGAGACATTTTCATAAACACAATGGCTTTCCATTGCCCCCCCCCCCACAAGGCCACGAGACCCTATGCAATACCCAGTGACGGAAGAGACGCTCTTTCAGCAATGCCCCATTACTGAGCGAATTATCTTGGCACACCCGGCATTCGAGAGACTCCCCCCCCCCAACCGACAAAGAACTTAGAAAGGGTCGTACAACTATTACGAGAGAGGCGTTCAACACGTAATCTGCCCATCTAAGGAATGAAAGAATTTATCTGACTTTTTTGTTCACACTACATTTTTTTTTTTAAGGACTTCAATCTAGAACCTGTTGTCAGGAGCTTTTGACAAATTTCGATCTCCAGTTATTGAGAACGAGAGAGAGAGAGAGAGAGAGAGAGAAAGAGAGAGAGAGAGAGAGAGAGAGAGAGAGAGAGAGAGAAGAGAGAGAGAGAGAGAGTTAAAAAGTGATTGTAGTATTGATGGATTAAGTATTTAAACAGTGTATGAACATATTTCTGTGAAAAGGGAGTAGGAATTCCCCAATGTGACGAGAAGATAGCATTTGTTTGAGAGAGAGAGAGAGAGAGAGAGAGAGAGAGAGAGAGAGAGAGAGAGAGAGAGAGAGAGAGAGAGAGAGAGAAGTTTGAATAGTGAATTGAAGGGATTGATGGATTAAAAATTATATGTGTATGAACATTTTTCTGTGGAAAGAGAGCAGGATTTCACCAATGTGACCAGAAGATAACATTTGTTTACACGAGGAGAGAGAGAGAGAGAGAGAGAGAGAGAGAGAGAGAGAGAGAGAGAGAGAGAGGTGGATTTCATTAATTTCAAAAGAACGTGTGTGCATGCGTGTGTGAAAGATAAATAAAGAGAAGTCGATTATTATTGTATCAAAACAGACGTTTGGAATTCAGCAATCTAAATGAGGAGAGAGAGAGAGAGAGAGAAGGAAATTTTTTTTGTATCCGACCACTGATGGTGAATAAAACAACATATGTGTTTGAGAGAGAGAGAGAGAGAGAGAGAGAGAGAGAAGAGAGAATCTATAGTATCCAAACAGTGATGGTGAATTCAATAACATATTTTTATGATCGTTGAGAGAGAGAGAGAGAGAGAGAGAGAGAGAGAGAGAGAGAGAGAGAGAGAGAGAAGATTTACTGTATCCAAACAGTGATGGTGAAACCGATAACATATGTGTTTGTTTGAGAGAGAGAGAGAGAGAGAGAGAGAGAGAGAGAGAGAGAGAGAGAGAGAGGGAGAGAGGTAACCTTCTCCATTCATAGTGAATAGTAGTAATTGGCAATGATTAGGCCGCAGCGAGATCTAGTTCATTTCACCGCCTTCCTTACAGTTTGAATGGAATTATGGGCATCTTTCACGGCTCGTTAGTCTCGGAGTGTCCTCATAATCACGATGAAATCGGATCCCCTTTTTATTTTCATTCGTTTTTTATTCTCTTCGTCTTTTATTTCTTTGTGTCTGTGAACTGTCTGGAGATACTTTTTACTAGTGAGTCTTTGTGATTTGTCAGGAACTTTCGTTCGCTGATAATTTATCAATTGTTTGTTTATTCACCAGATTGCATTGCCTTTATTTATGCATTTATAGGTCTTTTTCGCTTCTTAATTAAAACCTAAATCTTGAGTGAAAGGAATCTATAATATATAGTATAAAATTCTGTTGGTTTTCTTATGTTAATCATCGTACGGGGGTAGTGTCATCAATGAACCTCACGTGGTGCACTGTAGGCATTACTTAAGTGTCTTTGCAGTGTACCTTCGGGTCCTAGTTGCAACCTCTTTCATTCCTTTTACTTACCTCCGGTCATATTCTCTTTCTTCCATCTAATTTTCCACCCTCTCTAACAATTGTTCCATAGTGCAACTGCGAGGTTTTCCTCTTGTTATACCCTTCAAACCTTTTTTTACTGTCAAATTCCTTTTCGGCGCTAAATGACCTCATAAGTCCCAGAGTTTGGCCTTTGGCCTAAATTCTGTATATTCTTTCTTACGTTAAAGTTTATAATTATTTATTGAATCTCCTTTATCCTTTCTTTTATTCTTAATTCGTATCTTTTTCTTACCTCAGCACGAAACAACGCGTTAGTGGTGAACCATATAGAGATTTTTAATAATCGGAGGTATGGCCAGAGTGTTCAATGCATGAATTTTAAGAATGTTATCAATCTGAATAATCTTGGGCCGTCAATAAAGTTCAAACTGGAAAGGGGAGAAAATGACAGAACACCTTTTTCGGATGCGTTAATTATTAAAGCGATTACGGGGCAGGTAAGCTTTGCCTTGTAGGGGAAACTTACTCGGGTTGACTTGTATGTCCCTTTTTAGTTTTCTGAAAAGAAAACTCTTGTGCCGGCTTTGTCTGTCCGTCCGCAATTTTTTCTGTCCGCTCTTTTTCTGTCCGCCCTCAGATCTTAAAAACTACTGAAGCTAGAGGGCTGACAATTGGCATGTTGATCATCCACCCTCCAGTCATCAACCATACCAAATTGCAGCCCTCTAGCCTCAGTAGTTTTTATTTTATTTAAGGTTAAAGCTAGTCATGATCGTGCGTCTGGCAACGCTATAGGACAGGCCACCACCGGGCCGTGGCTGAAAGTTTCATGGGCCACAGCTCATACAGCATTATGCAGAGACCACCGAAAGATAGCTCTATTTTCGGTGGCCTTGATTATACGCTGTACAGAAAACTCCGATTGCACTGAAGAAACTTAGGCGCATTTTTTAATTTTTACTCAAACTACAGGTTTCTACAAAAATGTTTATAGTTTCTTGTGATGTTAAGATCTTTAAGAATTAGTAGCTCTCATTTCTCAGATGAAGGATAATGCAGAGTAAAAAAAAATTACCAGAAGTTTAACGGATCCTAATTGCTTTATTATTAAAGCATTTTTTCATACCTAAAACATTGTTTCTGTACCTGGGTTTTTTCTTTAATAAAAAAAAAAAAAACACCCAGGGGAAAAAAGTATGTTGAGGTTCCTTAGATTATAGGTTTAGACGCTGTGAAAGGCTTAAGTCACCTTCTGGATTGTGAGGTAACTTACAGGCATAATTCACCGTTTAAGTCTATTCTCATTAAAGATAATGAGGCAAAATAAAGGTTGCGAATATTGTGTACCTTGCAAAGACTGTAATAAAAATTAAGTTGAGAAGTCCAGGAAGGATCTAGATATAAGGTTTAGGAGAGCACAGGTGTGCTGTCAGATCGTGTGATATGACAAACGCCATTTTGTATCATCTGACGGAGAACAAATACTGTATGTATTAAATTGGAAATGGGGAAAAAATTCAATTTGCTTGCCGTGACTTTAGGAAGAGGTCTATAGTTGAATCTGTGTTGATTGATATTGTAAAAGATGATTAGTCCATTTCGTATGTATATATATACAGTATATATATATATATATATATATATATATATATATATAAATTATATATTATATATGTATGTATACTGTATGTTATATATATAAGTATATATATATGTAAATAAACATATATATAATATGTATTTATATATATAGAGTCTGTATATATATGTGTGTGTGTTTATGTGTGGATATATATATATAAGAAATTTTCCAGAGGAGTTGGTTACAATAAGAAATTTTAGTTGGTTACAATTTTGATATATATATATATATATATATATATATATATATATATATATATATATATATATATATATATATGTGTGTGTGTGTGTGTGTGTGTGTGTGTGTGTATACATGTATGAATATTTATAAAATATATATATTTATTCTTCAGTATTCCAGGGGCACAAGGTATCGTTGGTATAAGTTAACTCTGTTTGCACCATTAATATGTCTTTTTTTCGTTTCCTTAATTCAGGTTTGAACTTCGATCATGAATGTTGTGAATTGCCTACAAATAGGTAAATCTGTTTATTTCCATTTAAAGCCCACGCCGTCGTTTAGCTAGTCCGCCTTTTTTGCGTAAGACCTAAAAATAACGTCAGTGTGGGATTTGAGGTTAAACTTTTGACAGTTGAAAACCACTCTTTAAAAATATACACTAATATTTGCACTTAAAATTCCTTTTTCATTTTCCCCTCAAGTTTCATTCAGACGTGTCCTGTCCTTTTCAGTAATGCATTCATTCCATTTTCTGTATTTAATCTTGTGACCACCACCCACACCACACCCCACCCTCCCATTTTCTTTATTGCATTTGCTGCCATTTTCACTGACTTGCATCCTTCCTATTTCTGTCTTATAGTTCTCGCATTTTCAGTCATTTATTTTTCTTACTTTGCCGAACATGTGTCTGGCTATTTGCAGTAATTATTTTTCTCCGTTTCCAAATTTGTTTCCTCCCATTTGCAGTGACCATTTTCCCTCCATTTCAAACATGTTTCCTGCCAGTTTCAGTCACACGTTTTTTGCTTTTGTTCGATCACATTTCTTGCCTTGTCAGTGATATATTTCCTGCCATTTTCAGTAACACTTTTCCTGATGTTTTGTAAAGACGTATTCCATTTTTGTCAGCCGCACGTTTCTCGCCATTTCAGCGACATGTTTCGTGCCCTTTTTAATAACATGTTTCTATTGTTAGCTGTTAACAGGTTTCCTGTCATATTCAGTAGTCCGCTGTTCTTGTCATTTTCAGTAATACGTTGATTTCAGTTTTTGTGAAAATGTTCCTGGCCTTTTTACAGTAACATATTTCTCACCTTTTGGTGACATGATACTCGCCAGTTTTAGTAATTCTTTTCCTCCTGTTTTCATTGAAACCTCTCTAGCCCTTTTTAGTATCACGTTTCCTTTTGTTTTCAGTAACGGGTTTCACGTCTTCTTGAAAAACGTTTCCCCCTTTAAAGTCATGTTTTCTGCCTTGTGCAGCTAACTAATTCTTTCCAGTTTCTTGAAAACGTTTCCTGCTACTTTTTTTTTTATTAAAAGTTTTTTTGTCTTTGTAGTAAAACGTTTCCTCCCGTTTGCAGTCACACGTTCCTTGCCTTTTCTTTTTTATAGTAGTTCCCTGGCATTTTCAATAACACATTTCCTTCCATTTTCATTTATCGTTTCCTGCTGTTTTCCGTAACACTTTTGCTAACGATTCCTGCCATTTTCCGTAACACATTTTATTCAGTTTTCATTAAGCGTGTCCTACCATTTTCCGTAATACATTTTCTTCCTTTTTCATAGACGTATTTCCTGCTATTTCGAGTATCACGACTCATGCCATGTTCAGTAAGACATTTTATCCCACTATCAATTAACGTTTTTTGCTCTTTTCGTAAACATTTTAAATGTGTTTTTCTCTTTACCGCATTTCTTTCCTTTTTCATAGACGTGTTTCCTGCCATTTGGAAGTTCTTCATTGGAGGGGTGGGTACAGCTCTCGGCTTGCACGCTGTTGGCCCAGCGTTCGACTCTCCGGCTGGCCAATGAAGAATTAGAGGAATTTATTTCTGGTGATAGAAATTCATTTCTCGTCATAATGGGGTTCGGATTCCACAATAAGCTGTAGGTCCCGTTACTAGGTAACCAGTTTGTCCTTAGCCACGTAAAATAAATGTAATCCTTCGGGCCAGCCCTAGGATAGCTGTTAATCAGCTCAGTGGTCTGGTTAAACTAAGGTATACTTCACTTTTTTTTTCCTGCCATTTGGAGTAACACGTTTCATGTCATTTTCAGTAACACATTTTCTTCCAAGTTTCAATAAACGTACCCTGCCATTTTCAGCAACGTTATATTTCTTTTTTTTCTTTGCTGCATGTTCTTTCTTTTTTTTCATAGACGTTTTCCCTGGTTATTTTCAGTAACACATCTTCCATTGTCATTAACGTTTCCTGCCGCTTTCAGTAACATGTTTGATTTTTTTTCTTAACCGCATGTCCGTTTTTCATAGACGTGTTTCCTGACAGTTGGAGTAACGCGTTTCATGCCATTTTCAGTAAAACATCTTCCAGTTTCATTAAAAGTTTCCTGCCCTTTTCAGTGATATATCTTTTTTTCCACACTTCTTCCTTTTACAGACGTGTTTCCTGCCATTTGGAGTAACATTTTCATGCCATTTCAGTAAAATTTTTCTTTTTGATTTCATTAAAAGTTTCCTGCCCTTTTCAGAATCATGTTTGATTTTCTTCTTTACCGCGTGTCCTCCGTTTTTCATACACACGTTTCCTGCCATTTGGAGTAACACATTTCATGTAATTTTTAGTAAAACATCTCCTTCCAGTTTCATTAAAAGTTTCCTGCTCTTTTCAGTAATTTTGTTTGATTTTTTCTTTACCGCATGTCCTCGTTTTTCATACATACGTTTCATTTAGTACATTTCATGTAATTTTTAGTTTCCTTCCAATTTCATTAAAAGTTTCTGCCCTTTTCAGAATCTTGCTTGATTTTCTTCTTTACCCATGTCTTCCGTTTTTCATACACACGTTTCCTGCCATTTGAGTTCAGTTTAATTTTAGTAAAACATTTCTTCCAGTTTCATTAAAAGTCACCTGCTCTTTTCAGTAAAATTGTTTTTTTCTTTAACGCCTGTCTTCCGTTTTTCGTAGACGTGTTTCCTGCCACTGGAGTAACATCTCCCAGCTTCATGCCATTTTCAGTACACATCTCCCAATTTCATTAACATTTCGTAAAGGTTTTTCATGATTTTTTTTTCTTTACCGCCTGTCTTCCGTTTTTCGTAGACGTGTTTCCCGCCGTTTGGAGTAACACGTTTCATGCCATTTAGAGTAACACGTTTCATGCCATGTTCGCCTTGCGTGTTGCGCAAGGCGATTATCACTTTCATTGGCAAGAGCAGCTCCTGGCGCTCCCTTATCAATAATAACATCACGAAAGTAATGTCGGACCGAGACTTCATTACGTCCATTGTTGCTGTCGACTTTTAAACGCTGCATAATTGATAAGTCACCTAGACAGCTGTTTTTAATACCCAGTGAGTGAAAGTGTGTTTTAATCTCTCTCTCTCTCTCTCTCTCTCTCTCTCTCTCTCTCTCTCTCTCTCTTCACGTGATTATAACCAAGGTCAAGAATTAAGAAGAGAATATGAGATGGTAAATGTGTCTCTGGATTGGTTTCATTGACTAGCGCGTAGATTAACTGCCATTATTGTTTCTTGAAGGATGCAGGATTAAAGATAGTTTTCGATGAAAACTCTCTTAATTTCGAAAGCAATTTTGATGAAAACTGTCTTAATTTTGAAAGAAAACAAACTGTTTCATAAATAAAGTATTTTTTTAAAATTTCCATACCAAGTGGGATTGCAGTTTGTGAAATTTTTTTTTTTTTTTGAGGAAATTGATGATTCACGCGATAAAATCTCAAGCAGCTTCCAGTGCATATCTTTTTTTTTAATTTTCCACATTTTATTCATAGTTATTGGGATTCGAAAGTTCATAGCCCATAATTAATTTCGCTTATCTTTAAAAGAGCCAAAAGACAAAAAGTTAGATTTATTATTATTCGTTGTTGTTT
>NC_089761.1:48506772-48526772 GCF_040412425.1 Macrobrachium rosenbergii | reverse complement strand
ATAATGATTGTAGATTGTGGCGCCCCGGGTGTGACCTTATGAAGGAGAAACATCTGGGGAAAGCATCGCGGGGTGAAATGTTATTGAGGACGGCGATCGACTGTGGGGGGTGCCTTCTCGTTAGAGAAGACGCGTGGTCGGTTGTGTGGGCACTGGGCATTGGGCACTGGGCAAGGATGTTGCAGCAGAAAGACGACGGTTATGTCAACTGTTATTTGTTTGTTATTATTGTTTTTTTTTATGAGATTTATACTCTATATATATATATATATATATATATATATATATATATATATATATATATATATATATATATATATATATATATAAATATATACTGTATATATGAATATATACATGAATTTTTCACATCACCGTGACATTTTTGTGTCATAAACAAGGAGCTACAGTTGTCGTTTGCAGTCCAGTTTGCTCTACCTTGGAAATAATATCGAAGTGGAATTTTAATCGATGAGTGGTACGTCACCTGGCGGATTCGATCCACGGACAGGGATAACCTCCGTCATGTGTGTGTGCTTATATATATATATATATATATATATATATATATATATATATATATATATATATATATATATATATATATATATATTATATATATATATATATATATATATATATATATATATATATATATATATATGGGTTATTGAGAATGACTGGAGGAAGAATGTCTGCAGCTCAGTTGCTGCAGAGAGCCAGAAATAGGAGTGGTGAGCCACGATTGCCAACGTCCTTGGGGATATGGCACCTGGATGATGATGATGATGATATGTGTGTGTGTACTCATATATATAAATACATATATACATACATACATACATACATACATACATACATACATATACATACATACATACATACTACATTCATTATTAAGATGTCTTTCCTAAAAGTGAAAAAACACATCAGTCCCAGCCACATGCCTACATCAACTACTGAATCGTGGATGAACCCCTGTGCAGAAAACTTTCACAACTTTAGACATTTCATACACCTACTCTGAAGGCTCACTAGGAGCATGTTCAACTCCCCCTCCCCAATACAACACACACACACACCTGTCTCGTACGCACTATAGCTTTTCCAGAATTTTATTAGACTAAACCAGTTTTTTAACTCCTGTCTAATTAGTGCCATGATTATCAGCTCTAATATGAACGAAATCTGCACTGTTAACTTGTGCATATCCTATACAGTCTGTGTGCTGTTCACTTCTCTATTACAGTGATTTGCCAGTTTGGTCAACATAAAATTCGTCATATTATACAAAAATACTCGAGTTTTGAGAAAGATATAAATATCATCTTACGAATGTATAGACTTGAAACATTCAATTAAAAGAATATGTAAACTGTATAGAGTTTATGGGGTGTTATTCAGTTAGTTCATAAGGATAACAAAATGTTTCGTTTGTTAGTTTCAAATACATTATGCAGATCAGATGTTTTGTGAAAGCAGTATTTATTTATAGTGTACCCTCTCTCTCTCTCTCTGTCAATAATAGCTCCACCTATTGACAGGTGTAAATGGATTTTTTAGTTGTTTTTATGTTCGTATGCACTGTGCTTTCATCGTAGCATCTGTGCATTGTAACTTTTCTAATGTGCATTAATCATTCGGAAAAGGTTTAAATTATGAAAACTTTCATGAACAACACCTCTTGTTCATTTTCCGTACAGTATATATATATATATATATATATATATATATATATATATATATATATATATATATATATATATATATATATATATATATATACGTGTGTATATATATATGTATATCTGTATAAATGTATAATATATATATATATATATATATATATATATATATATGTATATATATATACATATATTAATCTTTCTTACATAAGACATTGTCACGTATGATTGTAAAATTGTATCCCTTGTAATTCATTATTTCTTTTATTCTTTGGTCCAAAATAGTGATTTAATAAAGAAAAATGATTCTATTGAAGCAGAATTAAAATTGTGCAGCATTTAGGTCATAGATTTATGATCATTATTTTTATAATTTACGATTGTTAAACACGTTAGTGGAAAAAAAAAAACTTTGAGGTCTCTGAGGTTAAGGGCCCCTGTCAATTGCGAGTTCGATTTAAAAGGCAGGCCGTTATCCTTTTAAGCGAGTTTAAAAGGACTGGTTAGCCATTTCGCATAATTGGTTTTTACATAAATGGCCGTAGACATATTCCCCTTTTAATTGATGAGCTGCCTACTTGCGCCTGACGTGAGCCCTTTAAACTTTCACGATCAGTCGATGTGTGGGGAGGTGGGAATAGAAAGTGAAATGATATTGATACTAATTAACCCGTGTGGGGGGGGCGGGGTAAGGGGTTAGTGCCTTCAGGGCACCCCTCATGGTATACTGTAGGCATTACTTGAGATTATTTGCAGCGTCCCTTGGGCTCCTAGCTGCAACTTCTTTCATTCCTTTTACGGTACTTCCGTTCATATTCTATTTCTTCCATCTTACTCTCCACCCTCTCTTAACAGTTGTTTCATTGTGCAACTGCGAGGTTTTTCTCCTGTTGTACCATTAAAGCCCTTTACTCTCAATTTCCCTTTCAGCGCTGAATGATCTCATAGGTCCCAGCGCTTGGTCATTGGCCTAAATTCTGTATTCCAATTCCAATGATACTAATTGTGCCATTGCTACTGCTGCTGTTAAAAAGATAATGGAAACGACTGAAAGTTCCTTAGTAATGATTAATTCCGCTAATTTTATTTGCCATGGCTGTGTATGTGCTCACTATTTGTGTAGTATGTGCCTTATGAGGAGAACTGACAAGGTGAGAAATGTGGAGGTGCTAAAGAGGTGGTAAAAACTTCAGCATGGTTGAAAGTCAGGTTCAGAGTATTTTGAGATGGTTTGGTCATGAGGGAAGAATGGGTGTTAAAAAGTTGGCGAAAATACTGTTATTCAGAAGTGTATGTGGGAAAACGGAGAGAAAGACTTAGATAGTTGAATAGATGGTTCAGAGGAGGTTGGCATAGGTGAAAGTCAGGTTCAGAGTGTTATGAGATGGTTCGGTCATGATGGAAGAATGGGTGATAGTAAGTTGGGGAAAAGACTAATTCAGAAGTGTCTGTGGGAAAATGGAGAGGAAGACGTAGAAAGCTGGATAGTTGGAGCGAAACAAGTGAAAGGAAAAGCCTTAATATTTATGTAGCTCGAGAATAGTTGCAGATTAGGGATGACTGACAATGAGTGTACTGGTGTCCGACGTGCTGCTTATTAGGCTTCTGTTGAGGTGTTTAAAGCGGCCAATATTATATTGGTTTTACTGCATGTGGGGTTCATCCATAATTCAGAAGTTTAAATGTGAAGCTGCCAGTGATCATGCGTTTTTTTTTTCTGCCTTTGAAGCCACTCGTTGGAGATGGAAATGGCATAATTATGTATGTATATATATAATATATGTATATATATATATATATATATATATATATATATATATATATATAATTTATACATACATATTTATATATACATATACATATATAAGATATATATATATATATATATATATATATATATATATATATATATATATATATATATATATATATATATATATATATATATATATATATATATACAAACACGTAAATAAATATGTGTGTGCATACGAGCTTTATCTTCTTATTACTCCACTTCTGTATATTCATTACTAACAACTAAACATTAGCAATTTTATTCCCTTGTACAATTAATTTTTCGTTTTAACTCCTTGGTTTTATGTCTTAAGTTAATCATTTGAGGTTGATTTTTATTTGTATTTTTCTCTAATGTTTTTTCTCTGGTTTGTATTTATGTCATATTGCTTTCTTCTTGATAGTTTTAAACTTATTTATAGTTAACATTTATATGTTAATATTTTCGTTTGAGAATTCATGTGTTAAAGCCTTCTCATAAACAATTGTATTTTAGCACCACCATAGCTGTGATTTTAAGTTTCTCTAAATGTTGTTTTAGAAATTTGATGCACCGAGGATATTATCGAGATTTTATTTATTTTTTTGTTTTTTTTTTTACCATGCCGGAGACAAATTCGTAGAGGAATGCTGAATTCATGTTTTTTTTTTTTTACTACATTTTGGTTTAGCAAACATAAGTTACGCCAAGAATACTCTGAGGTTTTTCACTTTTGATATACCGAAATGAAATTCATATTCTTCTACCTATACGCTTTGATATACATATACAATTCACGGAAAAATATTTATACTTTCTATCACCCTTATTGCATTTTGATGCACAAACGGAGTTTCCAGGGCTGTTTTTCAATTTTGCACAAACCAGAACAAAACTGGCGTTCTCTAATAGTTAATGTAATTCTTTATTGTACCAAACTCGATTTAGGGGCCCGAGTCAGCAGGTACACACACAAGATGTATAGATCTAAATTAATGAGGTGTAAGATTGAAGGGCAAGTCAAATGCTGGCAGATACTCAGGAACGCCCCATTCGTACCCAGATGTGTCGCTGGAGCCCCAAAGGACCGTAAATAAGAAGGGAAAATGATGTCGGACACCGAGAGGCAGAAACGGAATGAGGACGTTGATTAAAAATGAGGAGGGAAAAAAAGAGGGAAGAGAAAATTGTTTATGAAGCAGAGGGAGGCAAACGACAGATTAAAAATGAAGCTGGAAACACTAGGATGGAGAGAGAGAGAGAGAGAGAGAGAGAGAGAGAGAGAGAGAGAGAGAGAGAGAGAGAGAGAGAGAGAGAGGAAAGTTGCCGTTTAGAGAAAAAGAAAAACATCAACAATGCTTAAACTCGACTTTCTCCAAAGTGAGGGGGAAGAAAACTGAAGACTAAGAAAGTTTAAGAAGCAATGGCGAAAGAAAGAAATGGGAGGATGATAAGAAAAAGGAGAAGACAAGAGAAAGTGAGAAGAATGATAAATGCAAGAAACGGATGAGGATACTGAGATTTTATGTAAATAAATTGAAACACTTTTTTTCTGAAATGGTGAAAATGAATTCATTTGTATTACATCTTAAGCTGACCTCCTAAGGTCTGTTGCAGGTTCCTGAGTGCTGACCATTGAGAAGGTTGCTATTCTTATGCCCTTACAAGGAGAAAATATGACAGTTATACTAAACTGTTGATTAATATGGCAGCCCACGTAAAAGTATAGAAAAATAAATTCATGAAATAAGTTAAATAAACAGAAAGTCGAGTAAAAGAAACAAAATCGAAAAGAAACACAAACAATGAAAGGCAGACGAAAGATAAACCCGAATGTGGATCGGTAAAGAGAGAAAGAATATGAATGATGAACTCAATCATCTGAGGTGGGTAAAAAAAAGGAGGGGGGTTGGGTCAAATGAAGTACTTGCCAAAAATCGAATTTTACATCTGAGCGCAAGTGGTTAATTTTTACAAGTTATTATATATTAACGTTTTTCGAAACTTACTGCATCATTTTGTGCTTGAAAGAATTGATATAAACTGTGGATTGCAAACTTTTATTAATTATCGTTGTATTGGTTAAATTGATTAATAACGGATGCTAAGTTATAGAGTTGTTGTGGGGTAGTAACAATAGCAGTGCCATCATGTAAAATGATATCTTTACATGCAAGCAAAGTAGTAATAGCGATCTTTTCATGCAAGCAGGGTAGTAATGGCGATCTTTACGCGCAAGCACAGTAGTAATAGCGATCTTTACATGCAAGTACAGTAGTAATAGTGCTAGCAATAGTGATAGTGATATGTAGCAGTACATATGATCTTCCTCGTGTTTGATATGCAACCATTGTAATAAATAGCAATAATAGTTGCAGCAGCAGCAGCAGCAGCAGCAGCAGTAGTAGTAGTAGTAGTAGTAGTAGTAGTAGTAGTAGTAGTAGCAGATCCTCCTCCTCCTCATTATTATCTGTTACATGAACAGCGGCAGTACTGTCGCAGCCTTAGTAGTAATAGTATCGGAAGTTTAAGCACCTATGCAAAGGCTCGTGGCAAGAGCAAACCTCCCTGGGTTAACCCACAAATGGAGGAATTAGCATAGAGAGAGAGATGGTCGGATAATCAGACCAGATAAGGTTCCCATTGTCTTTGCCGGGTGGCCTCACCTCTCCTGCTCTCTAAAGAAGCAAGTAAGAAGAAGAAGAAAAAAAAAAAAAAAATAAATAAATAGTGGGGTACAAAAACGCCTTGGTTTCTTGGCGCCAGAGTTGATAAAAGATAAAAAAAAAAATACGGGTTAAATTAATAGGTACACAGTGAATGTACAATCTTGAACCTACCTACCTCTCTCTCTCTCTCTCTCTCTCTCTCTCTCTCTCTCTCTCTCTCTCTCTCTCTCTCTCTCTGTTTTACATATCTTTAATAAAAAAAAATGTCAGCTGTTTGATTTTCTTTGAACTCATATTTTCATACATAATTTTATTTTATTATTTTTACTCAAGTCGTAAAGGCGTGCATAGAATATGTGAATTTCTTCATATATATATATATATATATATATATATATATATATATATATATATATATATATATATATATATATATATATATATATATATATATAAAGTGGTTCCTAAAGTTATTGAGGCCTTTGGCGAAGAATAGCTGTCTGATTTTTCTCTGGGAGCATCCTCTATCAGAATTTTAATTTAGTTTTCCAGCAATAAATCCTCACGTACGTTATAATTATCTTGTTGCCTGGATTCGACAATCCAAATAAATATTTGAAATTTTGAGCGCAGAACAAGAGTGGTAGTGCGAAAAGTTTAACTTGTTGCACAGTTAAAGGTACCTGTAACTGGAAAGAACTTGAATTTAATTGTTTTCATTTAACGTGATGATATTGATTCTCAGGACAATAAGGCAGTAAATCTAACTTCTTATATGTATTCTTGATGATGAGGAAGGCATTTAACCACAGAGGACATATTGTTGCACACATTGTTCTCTAGGAACCATAATAATTCTTCTGCGAGAACCACGACTGGAAGGATATTGCTATTGTAGTGGTAGTATCTATCGCATGCATTTACTGCTCACGCATTTTAAACTTTCCAGCAATCATTGACATTATTTAACAAAGTAACCAACCATTGCCCTAAGTTCCTCGTTGGACGAACCGGTAGATTTCTCGGCCAGCACTCTGCTAAGCCCGAGTTCGAGTCTCCGGCCGGCCAATGAAGAATTAGAGGAATTTATTTCTGGTGATATAAATTCATTTCTCGCTATAATGTGGTTCGGATTCCACAATAAGCTGTGGGTCTCGTTGCTAGGTAAGGTTCTTAGCCACGTAAAATAAGTCTGATCCTTCGGGCCAGCCCTAGGAGAGTTGTTAATCAGCTCAGTGGTCTGGTTAAACTAAGGTCTACTTAACTTAACCATTGCCCTAGGTTAGGTTAGAATGTCTCTTAGCGATGGTCAAAGGGGTTGGGGGCTGAGAAGCAAATGCCTTGCATTCCAGGAAACGTACTTGTTAGGTGCCGCCTGAAGGCGAGCAGCTGTAGTATTTACCGAATAGGAACGACCGCCATGAGCAGTTTTTAAACATTTTGTGCTACTTGGCCGTGGTCTGATTACCAAGCAAGCACCTGGCGTGGGGAAGGTTTCGCACGCTCCACCACTCCGCACGAGTAAACAAAGACACAGCCCCTGTAGTCTTGTTTTGTTGTTCTGTCAATCAGGAAGTTGACATTTATTGAAAATCGACCATTTTATTTGTTAAAAATACCAACATTCTGACATTTTCGCTCAAAAATGTTTGATCAAGCTAGTATAGTTTGATCCGCCTACTTCCACTGTAGACAGTGCTGCCCCGGTGTGGAAAATAAGGTGATCTATGGTTAATGCACCCTATTAATAATTTTTAGTAGTAATCAGACAGGAGAAAATGTGTAAAGCAGCTCTTCCTCTTACTGTAATTAAAAGGACCTTTTGTGTACTGATAATAATCATCACGAATTGGAATCTACGTAAACCTGTAAAGTTCACCCTCCATTTAGTCTCTGTTCTAGGTCACGTAAAAATATATTTTGATACAAAGATTGTCCCATTATTTAGGAATATATATTAATTCTATTTTAACTAATATCTGCAGTTACTTTTCCAGAATTGCTCTTCTAAACAAACAAATAATCAGAACTACAAGCATCGCGGAATTTTATTTTTTTAATAATATTATTCTCTGGGATTTGACCTCGAATAGACTTCGAGTTTTAAAAGTAGTGAATTCTGAAATTTGAAGCGCAGTTGGACCATGATGAAAACAAAAGTCACAAATTGCCATCCTTGTTTTTGCAGCATCCTTCACACAGGCTAAGAGAACAACAATGCGGTTCATCATAAACCTCTAAATGACTTACTTTCAGGTAGTATCAGTATATCTCTAGTCGAGTTTTAGTGCTCCTGGGTCAGTTGAAATCCGTCTGTCCATTTGTTATCATTATTCTGCCAAGGTTTGAGAAAGTAATATCTAGACGACTGGGTGGATTATCTGTAGAGTTTTCCGTTTCGTTTGTTCTCTGGAAAGTGTGGAATGTTTAGAAGGTCCTTAAGCTTTTCTTCAAGATTATTAGAAGTCATTGTTGTTCTTTTGTCTACTGCAAAGCAACAACATTTTTATTATTATTATTATTATTATTATTATTATTATTATTATTATTATTATTATGCAGTTATGGTAAAGAACATAGGCGTCCACTTCTGAGAGACAATTTACATATCCCCCCTTCCTTTGTAGCCCAGCCAGACTTGCCAGTCCCCTACCCCATCCCCTCCCCTCAAGAACCGTCCTACATTAGAGATTCGAAAACACCGACATTTAAAGAGGACCCCCCTCCCCTACCCACTACCCCTCCTTACCATCACCATCACCACCAGTATTGACCTTTCCCCGCCCAGGTGAGGACGGAAAGTAGGCGCGAGCGCGACCTCGCCTGACCCCGCCAACTGACCTGACCATACACAGGTGGCGGTGGGGAACCATCTTGATCTTGTGCCAGGTGGCGTCGTCGGCCTGAAACCGGGTCGGCTTCGGGATGCAGGAAGGAAAAATAGCGGTCAACTGACGGATGGCTCCTTTTGAGGTTGTGTCAGAGGGAAATACCAGGGCTCTTTTTTTTTTATTTCCTGATACGTATGTGAATTGCTTCTTTAAGTTTATATACTGTATATATACATACATACACACACATATATATATATATATTTTTTTTTTTCATTTCTGCGTTTTGTATATATTATTCTTGATTTGGCTCTTTTTTTCTACCGCTTCGAATTTCTACTTTTCTGTGAAATTTACTGGACGTGTTGGTGATCTTACAGCTTTTTCCTTAATGCATGTTGCCATGTTCTGGCTATTACAATAGTCCTTTCATTGTGATGTAATCATTTTATTAGTTATGTGAAATTTACATATGGGATCTTTTAGCATTTTTTGTTTCTGGAAAACTTGCGATTTCTCATTTCTGGATCCTGGCGTTATTCTGTGAGTTTGTTCGTACCATATTGCCATCACTTTAGTTTTTATATATATATATATATATATATATATATATATATATATATATATATATATATTATATATATATATATAATATATATATATTATATATATACATATATTATATATATTTGTATGTTATATATATATGTATATATATAATATACATGTATTGTGTGTGCATGTGTGTGGATATTTTTGGTTTTGGACGATTAAAGGAAAAATTGTCCATATGTGATGTCGAAGATTAATGACACCTTTCAATAAATCAAGCAGCATATGTTTTCCATTATCATTATTTTACTGCCGTTGTATGTGACGAGGTAAATGGCATTTTCTCTTCTTAAGCTTTCTTCTCTCGTGCAGCATCAAATTTGACGAAATTTTGTTGGAGCTAAAATCTTTTAAAAGAATTAACGAGAATCATTCTTCATTGTAATTTAGGCCTCTCTCTCTCTCTCTCTCTCTCTCTCTCTCTCTCTCTCTCTCTCTCTCTCTCTCTCTCTCGGGACGTAACATCTGGGAAAGAAGGTTTTTTCGTTTTTCTTTTGAGTTTTCGCGTGATTACAGAGTAACAAATCAAGGTTTAGAGCACAGTTCAGAAACCAGTCTTCAAAGTGTCGTAATGGAGAGGGAAGTTGAGGACTGAAGGAAATTTGGGCTTTTAGTTTCCTATAAAAGAAAACTGTTGTGCTGGGTTTGTCTGTCCGTCCGCACTTTATTCTGTCCGCACTTTTTTCTGTCCGCACTTTTTCTGTCCGCCCTCAGATCTTAAAAACTGTTGAGGCTAGAGGGCCGCAAATTGGTATGTTGATCATCCACCCTGTAGTCATCAAACATACCAAATTGCAGCCTTTTAGCCTCAGTAGCTTTTATTTTTTATTTTAGGTTAAAGTTAGCCATAATCCTGCTTCTGGGAACGATATAGGATAGGGCACCACCGGCCCGTAGTTAAAATTTCATGGGCAGCGGCTCATACAGCATTATACCGAGACCACGTGGCCTGGATTACACGCTGTAGTGGCTGTACAGAAAACTCGATTGCGCCGAAGGAACTTCGGCGCATTTTTCACTTGTTTCCATCGACCTTGATTTTGATGGAGACAGTTTGCAATTTTATTCCATGATTTTCCTTAACTGTTCACCCTCTGCTTCCATGAAAGGGATAGCTCCAGACGACGTAAAACTTCGGTTTCCTCAATTCTTTTTGGTATGAGTTTGCAAGACCGATACCCACTATTTCTCCATAGCTGCGACCGACCACTGTTGGCCAACTTCTCAGTTTAATTCCAAATTGAGGTCGCTGTTTTTAATGAGCTTCCTCCGGTTGTTTCTATCGTGATCGGTTCATTTCATTTCTTAATTGGTTTAAGCAGATGTTTTACGGACTAATGCCCTTATTGACTCCAATCCTGCCTGATTATCCGGGCTTGGGACCGGCACTAAGTTGGGCTGGGACCTCCCCCGCCACCCCCAACCACCCCGTGGCTAGACTACTGTCGACTAACATCACCATGGCATATAATCACTTGTCAGTGTCGACACAGGTCGAGGTCTGCTCCACCACCTGTCGAAGGTGAGGAGAGGATGATAACCACTGTGCCACTGGAACATATATATATATATATATATACTAGAATATATATATATATATATATATATATATATATATATATATATATATATATATATATATATATATATTGGGGGAGGGTTGTTTGACTGACTGGGAAAAGGAAATTCGCTTAACCGCTCATTCTTCACGAAATTGTGATACGTTGCTTTCCGCAAGCATGCAGTAAAATTTCATGGTTTCCCGGTATATTTGATATCTTTTTTGCGCTTACTTAGGCCTGATCGAAATCTACGAAAATTGCCGTAGATGTTTATTTCGACTTAGAAATTATAGTCGCTGTGGAACTCTTAGTTTTATAAATAATAGTGGTAGTTTACTTATTCGTATTATTATAAATAATAATAATGGTAGTTTACTTCTTCGTGTTAGACTTGAGAATATACAAATTACCATAGCCGCTGATTATAGTTGAAAGTAGGAGATAAAAAGCACAGTTGCTCTTAATAATGATTTCGTTACTATTATTATTATTATTATTATTATTATTATTATTATTATTATTATTATTATTATTATTATTATTATTATTCAGAAGATGAACCCTATTCATATGGAAAAAGCAACATGGGCCATTGACTTGAAATTCAAGCTTCCAAAGAATATGGCGTTCAATTGAAAGAAGTAATAATAATAATAATAATAATAATAATAATAATAATAATAATAATAATAATAATAATAATAATAATAATATCTTTGAATTGCCGAAATAAGCCTGGTCACTCCACTCCCCTGCAACATTGCCAATCGATTCCCTTCAGATTGCGACGTTACAGGAAATCTGTATGCAGAAATCTACCCAGAAATAGACATTTTTGTAATATAATCCTATTGGTATTATTAAAAATAACTGATTTTTATTCATTATGAATATTGTCACTATTCATTGTATATTTGTTTATTTTGTGTATATTTTTAAGCCTGTCAGTGCATTGTTTTTACTGGCTAGGTTATGTATGTCGTCATATTTTCATCAAGGTTTGGCTGTACGTAATTATATATATATATATATATATATATATATATATATATATATATATATATATATGTATATATATATAAATATATATATAATGTATTTATATGTATGATGTATGGATGTATATTTATGTATATATATGTATATATATAATATATATATGTGTGTATATATATACATATACATATACTTATACATATACATATAAACAAACATGTGTGAGACAGAGAAAGAGAATTTTCCCTCTGAACGTTGCATGTCGAACCAGGTCAAGAATAACCATTATTTTTCTCTACCTGTTTGGCTATTACGCTTTCATTAAAAAAAAAGGTTGAAAAAGGGTCGAAGACAGCACAAAGAATGATGTTCACAAAAAACGAAATAACGGGTCTTATGTATTCTTTTCGAATTTTCTAATTCCTTCTTTCGTAAGTGATGGCACACGAAGAAGTGGTGGTGGAGGGGTATGAAGGGGAGGGGGTGTGGCGAAAGTTATACTGGGGGAGGGGAGGGGTGTAGGGGTAGGTGAGCAGAGATACCGCTGGGTGCCAAATATATTTCCCTGGCCTTTTCTCTTCTCTGTGTCTCTCCTCGATGCCATATCTCATAAGGCCCCATCTCGCCTCCCTTCCGCTTCTTCTCTGAGAACACTGTGCCATTTGCATAAGACACGCGTTTTCACCTGAGAGACAGGGAACACCAGTCGCTTTGATTGCCGTCACAGCTTTCCCACTTATCGCCCGGACGTTCGCTCCGTCTTCATAACGGATGTGCGACCAGCATGTTTTTCCCCCTTAAAATATGGAAAAAATGGTTTTCCTTGTATTAGGGGTGCAGTGTTAACGGATTTCAGCCGGGCAGGATTCTCTCTTTCTCAGGATTCAAGTTTTTATTTGATTTTACTAGTTTTATTGTTATATAAGTTGTCATTTAATTTTTTGATTGATCTCGTGACTGGTAGCAGGTCTTACGTTTAGTGGAAAAGAGAAGTGTTGTAACTATTGGGGAAAAGGTACGTTTTGTGGACGGTGGATTATTGGGGTTTATTTAAAATATCCACAGGCTTTAGAAACGAAAACCCTACATATCATTGCCTTATTTATTGGTATCTAGATTTTACTAATTCTGTAAAGGGAACGTGACTTGACGGTATGTATATATATATTTACCTCAAGATTTTAATCGATCCGTACAGCTAACCGTTTCTGTTTGATAGTAGATAGGAGTCCGACGGTGTTTTCGTACAGGCCACACCTTGTCTTCTTACTTCGTGTGTTAACCTTATTCCCCGTGTTATCAAACTGAGGGCTGAGCTGTGCTGTTCCCTTGCCTGAAAGCGGACTCAGGCACACTCTCCTTCTGTCGTTTTCATGTTTATATATTTTTGAAATGTGTTTTGGACAGCGTCATTAGAAAGCTAGAGAGGAAAAATTAAATTACAGGCAATGATGACGAATACCTCTCCCCTTGCTTAATTTTTTTTTTTCTTCCTGCTGTGCTTTTGACTTCGGAGTTTCAGATCCCTCTCTGCTGTCCCTTTACCTTGCACAATGTGCTGGCTACACCGTACCGATTGTTTAATTTCAGAATTTTTAAATATATCTCGTGGAGTCTTTGAGGTGTCTGTAAATAACTGTTTTATCAATGCCGTTGTTACTGTAATTTCCGTCGAATTTAGTTATTATTTATTTTAATGTTTCGAGGCTTTCAAATCTTGGACTGGCAACTATTTTTAGTGGAAAGAAATTTCGAGCATTTTTGTTAAATATCAAGTGAATTAGGGTCAGTTTTCTTGACCTAGGTCATGATTCGAAGTCTGACTTAATTATTCAAACTATAACCATTTTTCGAAGGTGAAGTTCGTATCTCTCTCTCTCTCTCTCTCTCTCTCTCTCTCTCTCTCTCTCTCTCTCTCTCTCTCTCTCTCTATTGCTATATTACTGCAGATGTTTGGAATGTGGCTGTTCACTGAATAGAGCTCCCCATTTATCTTCAGAAATCAGTATGGCATATAATTTGTCATCATAGGTAGTCATTTAGTCATTTGTACAGATGAACTGAGACTGTTGTACTGTGTTATATCCAAGAGCCACATGAGTGCAGGTTACACTTTAGTTCAGTTTCCATTTGTCTTGTATTCTTAAATTCTCATTAAATATCTGATTCCTAATAGACAGTACTGATAAGAAAACGGGTGAATGAGGGCTATTGTTGTAGGAGATTTAAATGAATCTGTGCTTTTCTTATCTTGTGTTGCTTAGAGCAGTGTTGTTTGGCTATTTTGCCATTTAACCTTTACCAAAGGTATAGTTATGACTCGAAACTTTGCTAGTGCTGTAAAACCAAGAGTTACTGATGAGCCTATATTGCAACATGCATTCCCTCCAAAATTTGCTGACTTTAAATCACGCTATATTACAGTACAATCACCTGGTATTCCAAGAAGATTAGATTTGTTCATAGGAATTTCCAAATCTGTAAACATTATGATATTAGCGATACATACTCATTGTTATTGTTTGCGACACTGGAATGATATTCGTTAGTCTGAATGTCATACAGACATACCTAAACGTTCTGCATAAGACATTTGAAAGATGAAGTGTACTCTGCTATTCATGTGAAAGGAGCTTAGAGGGGAAGGTGCCCTTCTTCGACGCTCTTGTTAGCCAGACAGATACAGTCCTATATTAAAGGTCACTAATCTCTGGTCTTTGTCTTAATTCTCAGACAAGTGCCAAGACAGGTATAAGCGCTGTTCCATTAGCACCTCCATCAGGCGATTAACTATTGATCCCCCTTGGCATACTGCCTATGAAGAACTAGACCAGGTCGCACAATTCCTGGCCAGCAACAGGTGGTATACCCAGGTGCAACTCCCCACGGCCATGACATCCTAAGACAGATTTTTCTTACAAAGTTCGTATGAAATCTAGGTACCCCAGGAGGAGAAGCGAACGATTACGGATATAGAAAAAATGTAAACCATTCTGATCAAAACAAGGATCATCAACCTGATTATATATTATAATATATTATAATAATAACAAGAGTTCTAACTTCCCTTCCACGATTCCCTGAAGAAGGCAAACATTGTTTGCCTTTTCAAATGCCCTCTCATAGGATATACTGGCACCTATGTTGGTATGACCACGATGTAACTGTCTTAATGGATAACTAGCCATGTCCAACAGGATACCTTCGGGAGGCGTATTAGGCGTAATGAAAAATCCAAGGCGCCACTCTGACGAGCCAAAGCGTCATTCCTGCTGCTGAGATAATTGATACAGTACCTGACGGTTGTCGCTCACATGTCCTAGAGGCTCAATAAAATATTTCTTGAGCCCCTAGGGCATCCCTGAGAGTCCCACAGATGTTTCTTCTTCCAACTGTCATCAGGAGAGCCTTCCAAACTACCTCGACCTTCAAAAATGCCCTCTTGATGCCCAGGATGAAGGCACCCCCCAAAAAAAAGACTATCCACAACTCCTCATCACCCATCCACCCACCCACCAACTTTACCAACGTCCTTCAACCTGCACCGCGGCTGTCAGCAAAGCAGCAACGAGGCAATCGGAATAATCGCGTTGACGTGACGGTTCAAAAGAGAAGAGACGGTAGCCAGTCACCTTCAAGAACAGTTATGACGTCACATGTCGCCGCTAATTCTTTGCAACATCACCTTGTTATGGAAAGGTCAGCAGCTGTTTTTGTACTTTTTGTACTTTTTTGCACTTTTGTGATTAAAAAAAAATTACTGACTGTGTCCATAAGTTGAGATTACCAATGATAAAAAGAATGTAGCACAATTACCAAGTAAATTAGATACCGCAGAAACGGGAACAGTACGACAAATTTAAAGGGAAATGAGACAGTATCATATCGACATTATTATTATTATTATTATTATTATTATTATTATTATTATTATTATTATTATTGCTCAAGTTCTGTACTGTTTATGAAAGACACTAAAAATTACAAAAATTTTGTGTTATTCCTTTCTTAAAGCAACAATTTAATCATTCAATAGAGATTTTTAAGTTGGTAAGGCATACACACACACACACACACACACACACACATATATATATATATATATATATATATATATATATATATATATATATATATATATATATATATATATATATCTTTTACTAGAGAGGAAGTGGCTCGAGGACAGTCTACCCTCTTGGTGGTAGCACGTATTTTTGGATGAGGTTGCTGGTCACACGCCCCTCTCCTCCTTAGGTTCGACGCACCACAATCGACTAATACCAGGAACATCATACACTGCTTTGGCGAACCGACGCACAGCCACTGGGATGTAATAGAACATACCTTGCCCGGGGATCGAACCCGGGGTCTCTTTCTGGTAAGACAAGTTTAGTAAGCGTATCGGTCTTGATAAATTAATCATAGTTTTGTAAAACTGCAATATTTGTTGACAATAAAAAAGATGAAAATGAAAACTCATACCTTGCCCGGGGATCGAACCCTGGGTCTCTTTCTGGAAGGATAAATTTCGTAACCGTATCGGTCTTCGTAGATGAATCTTAATTTTGTAAAACTGCAATATTTGTCGACCAAAAAAGGGAAAATAAAAACTCTGGAATAGAATCCAATTCGGCAACTACAAATTGACAAGTGTCTAGCCAGAAGCTGATTTAAATCCAGAATCCATAATAAAGCCATAAAAAAAAATAAAAAACAACTGTGCATGATAATTCCTTTTTAAATTATTTTTCGATAATTATGATTGATACGAGTGTGGATCTGCACCTGCAAAGGCCATATTGACGAAGACAGCGCGCCGCCAGCGATATCTGAACCAATCACTTAATGTGTACCCTTAGGAGTTGTACCACTGCGAAAGAAGAGTAAAAATTGAAGGTATATGTAAACCAGATGCTGCATTGCGGCAGAGATAAATCAGGATGCATAAAAAAACGCAGAAAGACTTGAAATGTTTGGCAGTAATATATATATATATATATATATATATATATATATATATATATATATATATAAACACACACACATATATATATATATATATATATATATATATATATATATATATGCACTATATATACAGTATATCTATAATTATCTATAATATTATATATGATATATATATATATATATATATATATATATATTTATATACTGTATATATATATATTATTTATGTGTGTGTATGTGTATATATATATATATATATATATATATATATATATATATATATATATATATATATATATATATATATATATATATATATGTGTGTGTGTGTGTGTGTGTGTGTGTGTGTGTGTGTGTGTGTGTGTGTTGCTAAACATTTGAAGTCTTTCAGTGATTTTCTTATACATCCCAATTTATCTCTTCCGTAACTTAGCACCTGGTTTGCATGTACCTTCAGTTTTTATTCTTCTTTCAGTAAGCCCTGCTTGTGGACAAGAAGGCGAGATGATAATAACAGAGGATTTTAATCATCCCTGAGACAAGCTCTGTGCTCGAGAGTACGTATCGGAGGCAATGTCTCCCTCCACCTGTTGTGAATTAAATTTCTAGTATCAAAACAAAACAAAGATAAAGAAAAATAAACAAGTAAAAACTGCGCCGAAGTCTCTTCGGCGCAGTCGAGTTTTCTGTATAGGGTATAATCAAGGCCACCGAAAATAGATCTGTCTTCCTGTGGTCTCCGTATAATGCTGTATGAGCCACGGCCCATGAAATTTTAACCACGGCCCGGTGGTGGCATATCCTGTTTCGTTGTCACAAGCACGAGTATGGCTAACTTTAACCTTAAATAAAATGAAAACTACTGAGGCTAGAGGGCTGCAATTTGGAATGTTTGATGATTGGAGGCTGGATGATCAACATACCAATTTGCAGTCCTCTAGCCTCAGTAGTTTTTAAGATCTGAGGGCGCATAGAAAAAGTGCGGACGGACAGACAAAGCCGGCACAATAGTTTTCTTTTACAGAAAACTATAATTGTTATAAAATTTGCCTTTCCCAGATTACTTTTTATTTATGTTTATTGTATCCTGTTTTATAAGGTGGAGTTGAAAAGGAGCCAGACTCGCACAGCAAATAGAAAGTACCCAAAGAGCGAGAACTACCGCCACTGCCAAAGGGGTGTATAATTTTAAAATCAATCTGTTGTTCTCAAGTCGAGTCCATGGATAGCGGGGTGTTCATATTTTTTTGTGTTACAAGAACATGATATCCGTGTTTTTTATATCGTTTATATAATATATATATATATATATATATATATATATATATATATATATATTTATATATATATATATATATATATATATATATATATATGTATATATATATCTATATATCTATCTATATATATATATATATATATATATATATATATATATTTACATATGCCATATATATATGTATGTATATTATAATTATATGTATTGTGTAGTATATATATATATATATATATATATATATATATACATATATATATATATATATATATATATATATATATATATATAATCAGATAGATAGATAGATAGATAGATAGATAGATTAATAGATAGATTTAAATGAATTTTTATCACATCACCGTGACATTTTTATATTTACAAACATTAAACGTCCAATTCGCTCTACCTCGGAAATAATAACGAAGGAGAATTATAGTTAATCAGTGGTTGACGTCTGAATGGTAGAGTACTCGTCACTGAAGTCGGGGGTCGTTGCCGTCGGGGGATCGAATCCGCCTGGTGACGAACCGAGTGTTAGTTATAATTTCCCTTCAGTATTATTTCCAAGGAAGAGCGAGCTGGATGTTAAACGACATTTGTAGCTTATACATACATACCTACATACATACTTACATATGTAAACATGTGTGTTTTTGAAACGAAAATACAAAAGATTTTGAATCCGGATATGAAACTGGATCCATCTTAAATTCTAGTCATTCCTGCCATGAGCAAAATATCATTGAAATTTATCGGATAATCAGACACTGTTAAACGTTTATCCTCCGTCCAACTTCACTGGGGGAGATAACAAATGTTTCAAGAGGAACTATACAAGTTTCAAATAACCCATATACATCCAGGCTGTAGTTTTCCACTGATGCTTATTTATTCCTAGAATCCTGTAGCATTTTTTTAAAGGTTGCTTTCTTAGTTTTTCCTGCAACCATTGTTTTTTCTTACGTTATTGTCTTAGATTAGTAACTACACGCAGTTCCCCCTCCCATCGGCCACCACTTTGGAAAAATTAGAATATTTGTTTGTTTATTTATTGAGACGAAAACTGACCTTAATATTTAATATGTTTAAACAGAGTAAAAAGAAATTTAGGTGTCAGTTTTTTAGACATGGATTTGCTTGGAATAAATTGAGGAGTCACTGAGAAGAATATTGTTTATGCTGGATCTTTAATGCCATATCTGTGCCTGTTTTTTTTAAACGTGTTATGAATATATATAATGAATAAATATATATATATATATATATATATATATATATATATATATATATATATATATATATATATATATATATATATATATATATATATTGTGTGTGTTTATTGTGTATGTTCATACGTGTGTGTCTTTCGAAGAAAGTATACTATGTGTGTGCAAACGTCCGCAATCTCTGTTCTACTTTCTCATATCATGTCGGTCTCGATATGGTAACCACTACGAAATGTTAGCGGAAAAAAACACACACTCCAGATTTCAATTACGGAGTGCAGTCGGTTAGATAACTATTTCTGCCTTTTAGGAATTGATGCTATCTGGATCATATTTTCCCGGAAAGGTCAGTGTGGAATCAACCCTTTTACTTACTCGTTGCAGAAAAC
>NC_089761.1:48484272-48504272 GCF_040412425.1 Macrobrachium rosenbergii | reverse complement strand
AGATAGGGTCAAGACGGCAAGTTCCGACGGTAGGTACGTTACGTACCGTCCTGAAGCTCGGACTGAGGCACTTCCTTTCTGCATACATATTGAGGTGCCAGTGATGAAAGCGACTGGGCCGGGCTGGTCGACGGCAAGCCTAAACGTGGAGTTCATTACCAGGAGTCTATTAAGGTTAATTGTCTGTTTCTTTCCCTCGACTACCAAGCCTTGGAATTTTCTCGGTGGCTTTTTTGTATCTCTTTATTTCTTCCTCTTGCCTTGTCCATTTTTCGGGCCTAATATGGGCGTGTGTTGACCCTCCCATTGCCCTCTTCAAGAGAAAATTTGACATTTCCGTTCCCTGGTGGCCTTACCCACATGATGGGTCAAAAGGAAAATGGATAAATTAACAAAATGACGATTTGGAAGTTTCTTTTTACTTACTGAAAAAAACATCCTTTATATATATATATATATATATATATATATATATATATATATATATATATATATATATATATATATATATATATATATATATATATATATATATATATATATATATATATATATATGTATTGTACATCGCTTCCTTAGAAGTGAGGTTGCTGACCCCATGGCCTTAAGTTAAGTATATCTTAGTTTAAACAGACCACTGAGCTGATTAACAGCTCTCCTAGGGCTGGCCCGAAGGATTAGACTTATTTTACGTGGCTAAGAGCCAATTGGTTACCTAGCAACGGGACCTACAGCTTATTGTGGAATCCGAACCACATTATGACGAGAAATGAATTTCTATCACCAGAAATAAATTCCTCTAATTCTTCATTGGCCGGACGGAGACTCGAGCGCTGGGCCAACAGCGTGCTAGCCGAGAGCTCTAGCCACCCCTCCAAAAAGGAACTGACCCATGGCCTTCACTTGACCCACGATTACCTCTACAAATGGATGACTGATGATAATAGGCTGGTGGCGAGCCACGAACCTCCCAAATGCGAGCTCAGTGAGCCACGCAGGACGATGTCACTCTATCTGAATGTTTAAAAGCAAGTCACTGAAATGTGTAAAAACATTTGGATCTCCTCTCTCTCTCTCTCTCTCTCTCTCTCTCTCTCTCTCTCTCTCTCTCTCTCTCTCTCTCAAAATTTAAATTGTTTTACTCTCTCCCTCTCACTTGTGATTTTAAAATATTTGACTTTCTCATGCACATGTGCAATATATTGGAATCAGCTTAAGCTTAAAAAGAATTATTATTATTATTATTATTATTATTATTATTATTATTATTATTATTATTATTATTATTATTATTATTAATATTATTATTATTGTTGTTGTTGTTGTTGTTGTTGTTGTTATTATCTATTTTTCTTTATATATTTATTTATTTTTATTTATTATTTTTATTTATTGATTTATTATTTTTTATTTATCTATTTATTTTTATTCTTGATTAGAAAAACAGAATGCTACAAGCTTAGGGCCCCCAATAATGACAGCCGCCCAAAACTGAAAAGGACATTCAGACCACCGGGTTATACTCTAAGAGAAAAATAAGAAAGTGAAAAAAGTAAGCTAATTTTGATAAATAACAATAAACTATAAAGTAACCAAAAAGGCATTTGCTCCAAGTTTGAACTTTAGAAGTTCCACCGATTCAGCTGCTGGATTATGAGGACCATTTCAAGTTTTATAAAAGCAGGAATAAAACTCCGTGGGAAATTTTTGCAAGTGAACATCATAAAAGAAACTCTGTCATATCAGTGCAACTATCACCGTTACTTGAATTGGAAGCTCGTTGTTTCAATAATAATAATAATAATAATAATAATAATAATAATAATAATAATAATAATAATAATAATAATAATAATTTCATACTTTTCCCAGGGTAAAATGACACCCTTGATGTTAGAGTTTCGGAAATCTCCATCATTAATAGTGTCATCATAATCATTGCCTACATTTATAACAACAATAAGATCAATTTTATGGCGTGAAACACACTCTCGAATGAAGTGAATGAATTTTAATAAAATTCTGAAATTATTAGATAGGTTAGCTGCGTTTGCCTAATTAGGAAGTTCGTTTTACGTGTATATGCACACACACACATATATACAGTAGATATATTTATATGCGTGTGTGTGTGTGTGTGTGTGTGTGTGTGTGTGTGTGTGTGTGTAGGTACATAAAAAGTCCTCACGTGAAAATAGAAGGAGTACCTATGCTTTCAACTTTTATTTCAAAGTCATATATTCATATATATATATATATATATATATATATATATATATATATATATATATATATATATATATGTGTGTGTGTGTGTGTGTGTGTGTGTGTGTGTGTGTGTGTGTATAGGTATGTCTGATAATATAAATGGTATATGGTTAAAGCGGCGTGCAGCCTTAAACATAGTTATTAATCTTACTTCATGATTAGGAGCTGCATACGTATCCATACGTCATTTTATGAAAATACCTGAAGAGATATTTTCATAAAATTACATATGGATACAGTAAACAAAAGACCTGCCATCACAGTTTCCACATCATATTTCCTAAACCTTTCTTCAACATATGTTGTACATGGAGAAAGTGAGAATTATTCCTTGGTAAATTTTGGGACATAGTACAGTATGTATTTTTTTTTTTTTTTTTACAAATTACCCCCTTTCCGAAATATATATCCTGGTGGATTCTAAGTTTTGGCACAGTTCGAGATTGGGGAATTGGGCCTTGTTGAAAAATATTATGTGGTACCATATTTCTCTCCTTTTTTCAAAGGCTAAGATGTTTTATTACTTCTGACATAATGCGAGATGGTAAAAAATGTTTTTGTGGAAAATATTTTCAATATAATTTTTTTCTAATTTTCAAAAATGGTAAGGTAAGTTTTAAGGTCTTGGCACAATTTGAGGCAGAAAAAAAATTTATCATTTTTTTAATAAATATTTATGCGGCGCCTTTTTTAAGAGTGACTTTGGTTTTCCAAATCAGATGGATCGAGCGATTGTTCCTCGCCTTTTCTTTCGGTCACTGGGTACCATTGCCCTTCGGTATTGTCTCTTATTTGCTAATCCTTCGTTCTCTGTTATTACTATGTTATCCGATGTCTCTTTCGTCCCACCTTTCCTACCTTGATTTTGCTTTCAACTTCGATCTTTTCTTGTTTTTTTTTTCTTGACAGCAGCAGTAGTGGTTTACGCAAGATTCTTGTTTATCCGTTATTGACATTTCACAGAATGTATATTTTGCTTTTCACCGCGGTGCGTGTGTGTCGTTGCTTTCAAACACATGTTTACATAAGACAGAATAAACTGACGAATGCCTGACATGTTTGCAAAATATGCGATCCTTTTGTGTGGTGACTGATCGCTATTTTTCCATCAAAGGATATTTATTAGATTCCAAAGCAGATGATGACTCCAACATCACCGTTAATAGAAAGGAAATGGAATACTGAAAAAACTTGCAAGTCATCCTCTGCCTTTCTCTCCCTCCTCCTCCTCCTCCTCCTCTTTCCCTCCCTCCCTCCCCTCCTCCCACTCCACTCGCCAGTAAGAAGGATGAGATAAAGAAAAATCTTAATCTCATATGTTGACGATGAAGTGAACTGCACTTTCATATCTGGGGCGCATAGGCCTATATCTGATATTACTGGAAACGCGGTTTGTTTGATGCTTTCAGATTGTTTCTGTTCATTTGTCCGACTGGATGTTATTTATTGTAAGCTTTTTTTAAGCTTATCTCCTCTTCTCTAAGCGAATGCACATAGCTTTTGTTTAGCGGAGCCTCGTCGGGCGGCACATGAAGAATGAATTCGCTCAGATACCGCGGCCAAAGTGACTGTCTTGGGCCGGCGCCTCCCTCCTGGTCATTTCGATCAATTTTACGGTCCAACCGACGCTTTTGGTTGGTGATTGGTGATCGAAGCGTGTACATTATTCTCTATTCGAGCGACATGTCAACTCAGAAACGACATAGAAGTTTTCTTTAGTTAGAAAATTTGTTACTGAAAAACACCTGCGCTTCTCTGGCTCAGGCGGTCATCGAGCGCCCGGGGCTCCTCCCGGGTCGCTCTCAAGAGGTTCGGGGGTGAGGGGGGGTGGGTGGCCGGAGGGGGGAGGGGGAACAGAGGGAGTTGTAAGCGGTTCAGGCGTGTGTATGGCTGTTGGATGTGTTTGTTTCGCATGTTTCTTTTCGTTTCGTCCCGTTACTAATCTGTAATTGATTGAGTGGTAATGCGTATGAAACTGAATCACTCTTTTGACGTTAATGATGCATTTGGTACAAAGGAAAGTTGATAGGAAAAGATATTTGATGAGCTCAGAGAAACCATTCTGCTCCCATAGTGTCTTGGAAGACGCGGGGAGTTGCATCATGACAACAATCTGCCAGTCACCTTGTGAATATATCAAAGATTTTCTAATGGAAATCGTACATTACTAATGGAAAGCTTTGAGATCGGCCATGATATAAGAAATAAATCCTTGCCCTCCCTGTTAGACCTGAAAGGTCATTGAGTAGAGACAGTGGGACTAGCTGTGAAATAAAGAGGTAAGGTGCGCTCTCTACAGGTCCCGCGGTATTTTTAAGTGGCACGCGCATCAGCCGACAAATCGGAACCATGTCGAATTTTCACCTTGAAGTCGACGCTTTGCCGTCGAGATATATACGCTGTTTGTGGGTTCTGTATTGATGTTAAAAGGTTTTGGGATTGCGGGCGGTCGGATGGGGTTTGGGGTTGGGGGAAGGGTGGCCGTGTTAGACGTGGAAGAAAATGTAGGAAATATTTCTGGAATTTTGGCGCACTTCTCTCTCTCTCTCTCTCTCTCTCTCTCTCTCTCTCTCTCTCTCTCTCTCTCTCTCCCTGATGCATATCTCAGAAGTGACAAGCCAGAAAAATGGAAGCGAACGGATTATATATATAATTTTTTCTATTCAGGACCGGAATATCAGCTATAAAACACCTCTACGGGGCATAACTTCACCTTCAGAAAACCTCATACTTCATTCCTTCTTCTTCTTCTTCTTCTTCTTCTTCTTCTTCTTCTTCTTCTTCTTCTTCTTCTACCTTGTTGCCACCACCTTTATGCGAGACGACATTACAAGCATTTTTTTGTCGCGTTCAGAACCTGGTATCCACGAGCGAGAAACGGCTCTCTGTAATCCAAGCTCATCACTTCCCTAACTTACCGCAGGTGTCTACACATACGTACAATTACGAAGAGGGTTTTCTTTTACTGGTGTGAATCTGTTAAATTATCTCTTATTTTTGAAATATAAAGGACAAGCAAAATTATCTTTATTGTTAATGTTATTGTTGATGTAGGGGAGGCGATGTTATTATTATTATTATTATTATTATTATTATTATTATTATTATTATTATTATTATTATACGGAAAAGGAAAAGATTCCATTTACTTGTTGAGTAACCTTTCTCAGATGTGAATGTCCCCATAGATTGAAGAGATTTAAAAAAATGCGACATGTAAAAAAAATTTATATCTTATAACAGCATATAAAAAAATATTCAAATACGTTAAAATATACAGAATGACAGATATATGTTTAAATAATTAGCAGTTGAGAAACCATTAAAAAAAAAAAGTCAGGCAAAACAAATTAACAATTCTGAAAATATTTTATGATCTTGTCTGACCGATAGAAAAAAAAAACTGATCTCTGTAAGTATAATTGATATTAATTGCGATAGGTTGTTTCACAGCTGATGAAGTTTTTTTATGAAGCATTCTTTATATACGCGATAAAAGTTATGGCTTTTTTTTGCAGTCCATTCTGGTCTGTGAAGTTGCATAATATTTTTTTTATTTAGATAAAAACTTTGTGTATATATGTTGATTTGTTTGTTGATTCAACTTTATTTGTTTTCCCCACGGATCACATTGCATTTCTCATCATTTTGTGTATGTGTTTTTTTTTTTATTTCGCTTACAGCTCTCGTATTTATTGCCTTTCTCTTCTCTTCGCAATGATGTGTTTTTTTCACAAATGACCGAATATCTGATCTGAGGAACCTTTTGTAGCAACCTAATGACCTTTTGGCCTTGTTCCGTAAAATTATGCGCATGTTGAGTGACAGCGATGATTAGAATAATAATCTGTTATTATTTTTAATATTACATTATACAATTACTAATTTAAGAAGCATTGCTCTACGGTCAAGGACGAGTTTATGGAGCGGTCATTAATTAAGTGGAAATTAATTATCTGTTTTAACTGGTTCAGCTAATTTACGGAATGGCGACACTGCAGATTGTAACATTTACATAATTTTTTTTATTTTATGCATTCGTGAATGTTATGTGTCTCTTTATTCCAACAACAATGATTAAGTAAATTTAACGATGATAATTGTAACTGAACACTTATTGATGTGGGGAAAGATAAACGCACTGATTGTTTTCTTTGTAAAAAATTATATCTTTTGCAATAACAAAAAATTATATCTCTCACAACGTACAAAAAAGTATATCTATTATAACAACATACAAAAAATATCTATTTTAACAAATTTAGAAAAAAATATATCTTATACCAACATACAAAAACAATTATATCTGCTTTAAAACATACGAAAAATTATATTTATTATAACAGCATACGAAAAATATCTATTATAACAACATGTGCAAAAAATTATATCTATCATAACAGCACAGCAAAAAATAATATCTATTACACCAACGTACAAAAAAGTTTATATCTATTATAACAACATACAAAAAAAAAAATACATATATCATAATAACAAACAAAAACATCCGTGACATTCGTACCCAGACAATAGCACACACACAAAACGCTAAGATTCAAAATATTTCAACCTGACAGTAAGTAGCCTTCATAAACGCTTACCAACAACCTCCAGACATGATTCCCGTATAGAAGGGAACTTGATAGCAAACACCACACCTCGAACGCGGGGCAGAAGGAGCAAGAAAGACCTTAATCCCAGTTTCGGGCATTTTATAGCTCCTTTGCAACAGCAGGATGCTACGAGGGCCCACCACCGTTCACTTTCTACCATTGCGTGGGTCTTGCAGCATTTCCTCTGGTGGTTCGATGAGAGTGTGACTGGGCTCACTCGTATGTAAATACGTGTGTGACCTTACACACACACACACACACACACACACATACATATATATATATATATATATGCATATATATTTATATATATAATATGTATAAATATATATATGTGTGTGTATATATATACAATTTATATACATATACAGTATATATATATATATATATATATATATATATATATATATATATATATATATATATATATATATACGCACACACAGAAAGACAATAAATAATACTGGTAATCATCTTACAAACGAAGATATATTATTCAGTTACATACCACATACGAAAAGGAAAGATGTAAATGGTTAAAATATGCCAAACAATATATATATATATATATATATATATATATATATATATATATATATATATATATATATATATACATCAGTAACTCTTTGGTGAACGACCTTACCTCAGGAGCTAGGGACCTGAGTTCGATCCCACTGCTAGGGGAATAGCTGGGCCCATTTCTTGTTAACCTAAGTAATAATTTAGGTACCTTATGGTTAGTTGACTGTAGGGGGCTACTGTGAGGGTATATAGGATTGGCAGGCCTTAACTCTCTCTCTCTCTCTCTCTCTCTCTCTCTCTCTCTCTCTCTCTCTCTCTGTATATATATATATATATATATATATATATATATATATATATATATATATATATATATATATATATTTATATTTATATTTATATTTATATTTATATTTATATATATAATGGACATGATACCCTTGAACATGTATGTGCATTTATATGTAACAGTATGAGAGAGAGAGAGAGAGAGAGAGAGAGAGAGAGAGAGAGAGAGAGAGAGATTGGATTACTATGGTGATAACATCACATAAACGTAACAGAATCACGCTATAAACCGCAGGTGACTTTTATATGAGTGTCAGGGTAAGTTTTGCAATCAGCATTCTACCTAAATTCTGCTAAGTATTATGTTCTGGTTTACGGAAAAAAAGAATAAAAAATATAACATTTGAATAGGAGCATTTGCCGTATTTAATTTGAAGGACACAGGTAAAAAGAAGGTTCCTTCATCTCACGTTTATTGTGGCGGGACTATTCGATTGTCATTCATAGTAAAACAACATTTTACTTTGGAAGTATTATAAATATTAAATCTCTCTCTCTCTCTCTCTCTCTACGTATATATATATATATATATATATATATATATATATATATATATATATATATATATATATATATATATATATTATATATACACACATATATCTATCTATCTATATCTATCTATCTGTCTATCTATCTATCTATCTATATATATATATATATATATATATATATATATATATAAATTACATATGTATGTACATATATATGAACATACACATACACACATATATACATACACATGTATGTCTGTATGTATGTTATCTACTACATAGTTGCGGTCAGAACAGAGGGTCACCTATCAAGGTCACGAACGACCTTGGATGTGAGAGGATCAGGCTACTGCCCGTATTAGGTCACACAGGCTGCGGTGAAAGGTCAAAAAAAAAAAAAATACAATTATAATTAATTGCTGTCGAACAGGAAATCGACTAAATTTTTGAAAAATTAGGTAATCAAGACGCGTCCGAAATTTACTTGTTTTGAAGTTTGTTAAATGCTCAATAATTGCGCGATTATCAAGATGTTTTTGCAGTTAAGGCACCTTGTAATTATATGACATGTCTATCGAAATGATTAATTGGAATTAAAAATGATTATGTCACGTTCATACATTTCAGCATTTAGGATTATATGTTATTGTTGTCAATCATAACCCACTAAATAACAACAAACAAGTGTTCTTCACCAAGTAATAAAACTTATATACGCCATAAACAGAAGGTAATTTGGCACCGAAATTCATTTTGGGAACAAATAGGCCCATCTGTTAATGGCGCTGGATCCGGTTTGCCTCAATGTGGCCCCGTGTTCCCGCTTTTGCTTTCCCTTTATGCCTTTTACTCGAAGCGTAGCTCCGTGTGATACTTGCGCTCGTTTTTTGCTTCAGTAAACTTTTTTCTTCTTCATAGATCAAGTTGGTCGTAGTCTCCTCTTAAGTAGCCCACATAAAATGCTTATCAGTATACTTATCGCTTGTCAGCTATCCTTTCACAAAATTTCTCTCTCTCACTCTGTTGTATTTGTGTAAGTATATATGTATGTATATATATGTAATGTATCATTTATATTACATATATAATATTTATTTTTAAATTTAAATGTATGTGTGTGTTTTTCTAGAAAGAGAGAAAGGAAAACGATCAGTAGAAAGTTTTGGCTGAAACTCTTTTGAACCGAGGGACAAACTCGTCTATTTACACATTTTTCATCTAAGTAAAAAAAAAAATTATCCTTCAATTAAAGCAAAAGTCTGTAACTATCCTTTCTGCTGATAGTTACAGACTTTTGCTTTATTTGAAGGATTTTTTTTACTTAGATGAAAATTATATAGTGTTTCTCGGTTCATAAGAGTTTCAGCCAAAGGGCATCTCGTCTTTCCAGCTGTTCTTACCGACTCTTCCTCTCCTGCTCAAGAAAATGTTGCAAATTGCTGCCTCATTGACGGCCCCTACGGTACGTGTCTTCGGTGCAAGCTGCCAAGGTCTAAGCCATGCAAGCGACATCTAATATCCATGAGACGAACTCTCGGAGAGATCTCCACCTGTAGATTACGGTTGGATGGGAGATCGACTGAATGGCCTGATGTGTACACAACGATGAATTCTCTTTTTCATTTTATTTGCTACAAGAGCTTGCATTTTTATTTACACACACATTATATATATATATATATATATATATATATATATATATATATATATATATATATATATATATATATATATATATATATATATATATATATATATTTTTTCATCATTTTTAGAAGTATTTCTTTTAAAAATGGGAGTCATGCAAGTTTTTGAAAGCCACTGGCTTCATAAAAATTCTGTTGTTTATTATATTTGCTCCTGGTCAGCTGTTTATTTATTTACTTATTGTTTTTTTATTATGACAAGGTATATTTGGATTAAAGTGGTGTTGAGCAATCTCTGGCGAGCTGCCTCAGGTGATAGTTTTACAAATGCATTAGCTTGGTATATTTTTCCATAAGAAATTGGCAATATTGTAAAGTGTAGCCAGACGGCAAGGTGAGGTGGGGTTGTTGGGGGTGGGCTGGAGATCAGTGCTACTAAGCCCCGTTACCTGAAAGATCCATTGTGCTTCTGTTGAGACAATCTCATCCAAAAATACTTGCTGAAAACCCGAAGGTGAACACCCTATAAGGGCACCTCTGAAGGAGATGGTGGGGAGAGGGTGGGGGTGACTTATTGTGTGGGTGACATTATAATAATGGGAATACTATGGTAACTTTTACTGTTAGTAATAATAATATTTATAATAATAATAATAGGAAATATATCCACCTGCGTCAGTGATACAGGTTCCTGACGTTAGTGTAAAAGCCTCAGTCAGGAAGTGAGAACCACCTAACCTCCTGGCCAGCCAGGCTTATAAGAATTAATGAAAAGGACAGGTGAATCTCATTTCCACTTCTTTACATAGTAGATAATCAGGTGCAAGGTGTCGTGTCCTGGCTTTGGGGCGGGGGTGGGGGGGGCGACATTGAGATGCGGATTACCTAACTCCCAGATTTTACGGGCTGTTTCAGAGGACAGGAACACGTGCTGGCATAAGGCCAGGTTGATTTAACAACAACAAGAGCCACTCCCAGACCCTCGTCTTAACGGAGGATTTCAAGTGCGATTAGGATATTGTCCTTCACTTGTGAATCGTTATCGATTATCGCTTTGGTGTTCCCCAGGGTGCGAATCCCTCATCATTTGTCGGCTGATTAGGTTTGCTAAGATTAGACAATTCTTGGTTTGTGAGATTTTATTCGATATTTGAGAGAGAGAGAGAGAGAGAGAGAGAGAGAGAGAGAGAGATCTTATTCAGAACATTTTAGAACATGGATTTATAAAATACACAATTGTACTCACTCTTATATATATGAGATTATATATATATATATATATATATATATATATATATATATATATATATTTATATATATATATGGATGTGTATAGAATATACAATTGTACTCAGTGCCAGACAAGTTCTTGGCTCTCTTGCTTGTTCCACCAGATTATGGATTTTAGTATGATCAAATATTTATATTTATTTTGGTTTGTAATTGATATTCTATGAGTAATATCCACGAGGATACTGCAGTCCAGAATACGTTAATAATAATAATAATATATATATATATATATAATAATATAATATATAATACAATATATATATATAATATATACAAGAAGGAAAAATATATAAATAGATATTCTCTGCAAATAATGTCATTGACTTATTGATAATATATATATATATATATATATATATAATAATTATAATATTTATATATACACGGAAATATATATATATATATGTAATATATAATATATATTATATAATATACACACTCAACACTAAAAAAGTATTTGGGCGTTCTATTTGGTGGCAGTTTGCCAGCAAGTTCTTAAGCTCTCTTGCTTGTTCCAATGAAATATTTGATCAGATTACGGAATATCCCATAGCTTTAGATATGATCAATACTTATATTTATTTTGGTGTAATAACAATAATATTCTACGGAGTAATGAACTCGAACACGTGTAGGCTCTCTGGTAATAATAATAATAATAATAATAATAATAATAATAATAATAATAATAATAATAATAATAATAATACTGCAGTCCGGAATACGTTAATAATAATAATAATAATAATAATAATAATAATAATAATAATAATAATAATAATTATTATTATTATTATTATTATTATTATTATTATAGTAATTATTATTATCCCATATTATTATTATTATTAATAATAATATAATAAATGTATTTCCGAAAAATAGGTTCATAGTCTCAATAAGTAGATAATCTCTGCAAATAATGTCATTGACTTAATAATAATATTTAATAATAATAATAATAATAATAATAATAATAATAATAATAATAATAATAATAATAATAATAATAATAATAATATTTAAGTAGGATTACCGAAAAAAGAGATCGGAAATATTCTGGTAATAATATAATAATAATAACATAAAATCGAACAAGTGTAGCCGGAGAACAAGTTTCTGATAATAATAATAATAATAATAATAATAATAATAATAATAATAATAATAATGATAATAATAATAATAATAATACGGAGAACTTAGAAGGTTATCCGGAGAAAAGACGGAAACATCCCATAGCTTACAGAATCGAATAGCTTCCAAACGTGTAGTCACAAGGCTAATAATAATAATAATAATAATAATAATAATAATAATAATAATACTTAAAAGTATTTCCGGAGATCAAACGAAAATATCCCATAGTTTTCTAAAATCGAACACGTGTAGCCACAATAATAATAATAATAATAATAATAATAATAATAATAATAATAATAATAATAATAATAATAATAATAATAATAATAATATTTCCGGAGAAAAAGTATTTCGAACACGGAGCCACAAGAACTGGGAAATATATATAATAATAGTTTTAATAATAAAATTGAACACATGTAGCCAAAAGAATCAGATAATAATAATAATAATAATAATAATAATAATAATAATAATAATAATAATATTTAAAAGTATTTCCGGAGAACAGACGGAAATATCCCATAGCTTCCAAATCGAACACGTGTAGCCACAAGACTCTGGTAATAATAATAATAATAATAATAATAATAATAATAATAATAATAATAATAATAATAATATTTAAAAGTATTTCCGGAGAACAGACGGAAATATCCCATAGCTTCCAAATCGAACACGTGTAGCCACAAGACTCAGGCTGTACGCTAAAGAGCGTAGGAGGAGGTCTTCAGAAAAAGTTTAAAATTCACTCTCAGTGGGATTCACTTTCCGTGGGGTCCTAGTGGACCGTGAATTCACGGTCAGGGCTTCGTAATAATAATAATAATAATAATAATAAGACTTCTTTTGTCAATAAGGTTTTATTTTCTTTGGAGATGAAATCAACAGTAGCCTCAAGACCTCCTCCTCCTCTCTCTCTCTCTCTCTCTCTCTCTCTCTCTCTCTCTCTCTCTCTCTCTCTCTCTCTGCTTTTCATTTCAGGTTTCATTTTCTTCAGTTCAGATGTCTGCAATACTTTTCCTCTCTCTCTCTCTCTCTCTCTCTCTCTCTCTCTCTCTCTCTCTCTCTCTCTCTCATAGGTTTTATTTTCTTCAGTTCTCCTGTCTGCAGTAACTCTCTGTCTGTCTGTCTGTCTGTCTCTCTTACTCTCTCTCTCTCTCTGACTTTCATTTCAGGTTTCATTTTGTTAAGTACGCCTGTCTGCAATATTCCCTCTCTCTCTCCCCCGCCCCCTGTCCCTCTCTCTCTCTCTCTCTCTCTCTCTCTCTCTCTCTCTCCAGGCTTCATTTTCTTCAGTTCCCCTGTCCGCAATAACTCCCTCTCTCTCTCATTTCAGGTTTGAATTTCTTCAGTACGCCTGTCTGCGATACTTTTCCTTTCATTTCCTCTCTCTCTTTCTTAGTCTACTTAGTTCAAATCGTGTCGTACTTGCAATCAAAATGAAACCTTCACATCGTTGTCACTTCTCCCTCTCTCTCTCTCTCTCTCTCTCTCTCTCTCTCTCTCTCTCTCTCTCTCTCTCTCTCTCATTGCTTATAACCAAGTTCACGGCAAAATATGACATAATCATTTACCCTCAGCGTTAATTCAGCTTGCGTAGGTGTTAATTACCTTTATATTCTTGTTCACCATATATCCTTGACCCATTGGGCATCGGGCATGACTGGTAATTCCGTAATTGCTTTGTTATTTATCGGAACGTTATATAACGAACGTATTGTTAATCATACTACCACAATGCACGCAGAGAAGCCATAAGGTTTAATTAAGCCAATACAACGGACGCATTGTGGTAGCTAAATTGAGCACATTTATAAGTACAATGCGAACATTGTATTCATATGATTAGATCAACTTTCCACTTCGTTAATTTGCCCTTTTGTAATGTGCAGAGACTGCAAACTAATCTCTGATTATTTTTTAATTTTAGTTTTTCATTTTGGTTAATTGGTTTTATTTTCCACTGAAGCAACAGTCGCTGCCTTATATATTCTGACTACGGGTTCTTATGACAGTGTCTTCATAAATCACACACACACACAATCATATATATATATATATATATATATATATATATATATATATATATATATATATATATATATATATTATATATATATGTGTGTGTGTGTATGTATATATATATATATATATATATATATATATATATATATATATATATATATATATATATATATATATATATATATCATGTAATCATGAACAGTTATGTACACAGTCTCATATTTCTATATGGATTTATACTGGCGAGTATACGTATACTGTATGTGAATAAAAGGATCCATGCAGATTATGCATATACTGTTGATTTAATGAGATACAGAGATTCACTCGCATGTATATAAACACGAATTTATATAATAGCGCGTATTCATGTTCACATTTCTACATGTTAAGAGGGATGGACATACGAACGTCCCCTTAGGGGGGAGCGCTGTCAGTGCACCTCATGCAGTGCACTGTAGGCATTACTTAAGGTTCTTTGCAGCGTGCTTTCGGCCCCTAGCTGCAACCCCTTCCGTTCCTCTTACTGTACCTCCGGTCATGTTCTTTCTTCCATTTTACTTTCCACCCCCTTTTAACAATTGTTTCTCATTGCAACTGCGAGGTTTTCCTCCTGTTACCCGTTTGTAACCTTTTGCTCTCAATTTTCCTTTCAGTGCTGCATGACCTCATAGGTCCCAGCGCTCGGCCTTTGGCCTAAATTGTATATTCTTCACTTGTATCCTTTTTTGTGCTATACGTACCCACCTACACATTTTGAATAGGGAAATGGGAAAGTGAAACAGCAGATATTAGATTTACTGGAGTTTGCGTCACCATTCCTGGACATCCAACGTTTCAGCATCAACGGGAGGTCGTGTCCCTTCGCGCGTGAGCCCACCAGGTATATAAACAAAGGTAGAAAATGATAATATGATAATTGATGGAAAGCATATTTGCGTTGTCCTTCCTCTTCTTCTTCTCATTCTTCGGAAAGAATTTATGACCGCGGAAGGGTCTGTTTTGAGGAGGACGGGACAAATAAGCGTTTGTTTGTGTGAATGGGGAATGAGCGAGGTGGTGAGTCAGGTTGCGTACAAGATGAATAAAACATTCGCCTTGTCTTTGACAGAAAGCTAGTGTAAGTTATGGGGAAAATGGATGTGGGAAGTCACGCTGGGGTGGGTAAGAAGATAGATAATTGAAACCGCCGAGATGAATTGTTTGTGTTGTAAATTTGGTCTCAGAAGAACTGAATAGGTGTGAAAATTAGAGATACCTGTAACTGGTGAAAAATGTCATCTTGGGTTGCATAGATGATAGGATGGATCGGATTTTTTTTTTAAGATGGTTTGGTCATGATGGAAGAATGGAGGGCGGCATGTGAAAGTTAGAGATACGTGGAACTGGTGAAAAAAGTCATCTTGGGTTGCATAGATGACAGGATGGATCTGATTTTTTGCAGGTGGTTTGGTCGTGATGGAAGAATGGAGGACGGCATGTGAAAGTTAGAGATACGTGGAACTGGTGAAAAATGTCATCTTGGGTTGTGTAGATGACAGGATAGATCGGATTTTTTTTTAAGATGGTTTGGTCATGATGGAAGAATGAAGGACGGCATGTTGGGTGAAGAGAGTGTAGTCTGGAAGGGCTAGGAGAGAGGATAAAAGGAAGAGCTAGAAAGGAAGGGTCTCAACATGCTAAAAAGCTCGAGTCGGTACAAGATAGATGTGATTGGCGTATTCTAATAACTTTTAAAGGAAAGTTTTGATATCAGTACCAGCTTATAAACACAGTATGTAAACTTGATCCTTTTATTTCGAAAGAAACATATAAAAAGTACAGATTTTAAAGGGGTAGTTAAATATGGTCCAAAGGACAACAAAATGATACGATTGTTAGTTTTCTCATAAAAAAAGAATAATACAGATGAGGCAGATGTGTTGCGAAAACGAGATTTATGAATAAATATCTGCTATAAACAGTTCTGCTTACTCACAGGTGTCAACGGCCCTTTTTTTCGTCTTTTCGTATGGTCTTGTGTACTGTGCTTTCTTCCCAGCCATAATTATATGACGAAGATGTCTTCTGGTATGTGCCAGTCCTTCAGAAAATACCTTAATTGACGAAACAAGTCTGGACCGTATCCTCGGTTTCATATCTCCTTGTGGTTTTTCGCATTTAAATTTTGCATGTTTTAGCAATATATATATATATATATATATATATATATATATATATATATATATATATATATATATATATATATGTATACACATGTACACACACACACACACATATATATATAATGTGTGTGCATGCATGAATGTATGTATCTAGTCAAAAACCCGAAAACCTTTTGAAATAAGGAAAGGTTATAGAAGAAAATAACAAAAGAATTAACTTACAAACAAATAAATCTGTACGTACAAAAACTTCGGTACAGGTCAGATAACTAGGGCAGTGATACATAGAGCTTTAAATACCATTACAGCCTCTCTTAACCCTCCGAGAGAGAGAGAGAGAGAGAGAGAGAGAGAGAGAGAGAGAGAGAGAGAGAGAGAGAGAGAGAGAGAGAGAGAAATTGTATCCTCCAGATATTTCATGTGATGTACTGACCTCACATGACCCGTCAAGAGTCGGGTACGGGTCATGTTAAGATTGAAAGATCATACCATTTGAGAATTCTAAGCTTATTCTAGTCCTATTTGACGGGGTGAAAGGATTGGCTATATTATTATTATTATTATTATTATTATTATTATTGGTGAAGAAACCCACAGTGGTGTAAGTGTTAATATTTATTAGAAATATATATAAAGTATAAATACACTTACACCAGTGTGGATTTCTTCACTATTGACTCAATCTATTATGAGATTTTTATGAATTATTATTATTATTATTATTATTATTATTATTATTATTATTATTATTATTATTATTATTATTATTATTGCAGTTAATCTCCAGTGAACGATTTTATGTGGAACTGTGACTCATATTCTTGTCATAGCGCCACATAAAGTCGTCCACTTGAAAATAATAATAATAATAATAATAATAATAATAATAATAATAATAATAATAATAATAAATCCTTTCACACCCTTAAATGAGACTAAAATGAGCTGCCAATTCTTCCTTAATACGATCTTTCTATCCTAACATGACCTGTCACTGATTCTTGATAGGTCATGTGAGGTTGATATACAAGTCATGCAACATTTGGAAGTTACCATGTGGCCCATACACCTGAGAGAGAGAGAGAGAGAGAGAGAGAGAGAGAGAGAGAGAGAGAGAGAGAGAGAGAGAGAGAGAGGTCACCTTGATTACAGCTGATAGAAGAAAACGAGTTATTAGGTCAAAGGTTAAAATTAAGGTTAAGGAAAGAATGTTTAGAAATAAGCTGAATTGAATTGAATATTGAATATTGGCCAAAGGCCAAAGGCCAAGCACTGGGACCGATGAGGTCATTTATCGACGAAACGGAAATTGACAGTAGAAGTTTGAAAGGCGTAACAGGAGGAAAACCTCGCAGTTGCACTATGAATCAACTGTTGTTAGAGAGGGTGGAGAGTAAGATGGAAGAAAGAGAATATGAAAGGAGGTACAGTAAAAGGAAGGAAAGGGGTTGCAGCTAGGGGCCGAAGGCACGCTGCAAAGAGACGTAAGTAATGCCTACAGTGCACCGCATGAGGTGCACTGGCAGCACTAACCTTCCTACGGGGAAATAAGCTGAAAGTGGCGAGGAAGAAGGAAAAATTGAATTGTGAGGAGGAAATATGTGACAGGAGAAATAATTGCTGGAGATAACGAAATAAAAGAAATTTAAATGTATTGGAAATAGAAACAGACAAGAAAAGAAAAGCGATAAGAAAGTAATTAATGTGTTGGGAGCTGAAGGGAAGAGAAAATTCACTTTAGAAAGGGGAAAAAATAGGTTGAAGAGAGAGTATTCGCATTATGGCGAAAAAATATTAGCCGATCGCCATTAGATAATGTACTTCGTGTAAATATGGATCATACAGTAATAAGAAGAATAATGTAAGCACCGCATGTAAATAACCGAATAACACATCAAAGAAAACTGTGATAACAGAAGGAAGAAAACGAACATAACCCAGAGGGATAATAACCGGAGGCTGAAGGCCGGCCCGCGCGGCCACGAGACATCTCTCGGAAATTCCCCAGTTGGCAACTCGAGGGCATCGCCGTTGTCAACTACGGAATAACACACGTGCCCGAGTTTAGTATCCATAACTTTTATCTGGAATACCGATGGTCTATTTAAGTAAGATCTGCGCACGAGTAATTGATAATCCTTCGGCAAAGTGATTGCGGAGGGAAAGAAATGACCAAACAGGAAGAAAGCTGGGTAAATGCGGCACAGGTCAACATCCAATCCTTCCACCACAACACGGGATCGCCGAAGAGCGTCTCTCACTCTCTCTACTCACTTAGAGTATTCTACCTTGAAGTTCCTCAGTTTACCCGCAGTGGCCATTGTAGAAGGTGTGTCTTGTGCTCCCCCCTCTCGTCACGGCTTTTGCACCTGCTACAAACTTTCTTGTTTATGGACTTGGGAACTACAGGTGCTAACGGCTGGGTTGTTTTCGTGCTGCCAAGACGTTACGGCCCGTAACGTCCGGCGAACAACGTAACAGCAACACGTGACTGAAGATGACATGACACAGGTGTTAGTGTTTTGGACCCGAGTGGACACATCTCAAGTCAAGACGACCCCAGAGGTTTGACCGTCTTTTTCGAAGTTTATGTGCGTCGGGTTTCTAGACCTAGCATAGCCGTTGATTAACCTTTACCAAGGATAATAAGAAAGTGCTGTTGTAGTGTATCGTACCGTCGACTTGGACCTAAACTGGAGGTTGCAAGCAAAAGGAAATAAAAAAAAAAAAACTAAAAAAAATTATCCAACTGACGAAGGGGACACGTACCCCCTGACCGTGCAGGATTTAAAAGGATTTGTGTCTCCTTTTCCACTTGCTGGGGAGCAGCTGGTAAGTACGGCATTTAAATCTCGAGGAGTCGTTGTGTCAGTGATGCAACGGATTTTACTGCCAATGTCATGTTTGTTTGTTTCTCTTGTTTATGCTTTGTAGATTGGACCTGATTGGTGATTATGTTCATGGTTCTTGGTTTTCTTCTAATTGAAATGAACGCCGGTTAAAGTTAACCAACTGTGATTAGCCAATTTAACCGACATGGAACAGGGTACACTGCTTACGCTTCCATGTCAATAACCTGTATGATTAAATCGTGTGGTTAGTATCAACAATGCTGTTATCATTATTGCCCGGTTTTCGTTGTCGCTTACCTGTTGCTATTTGAAACCTGGACAAGGGATCAGGACGGAGTTGAAACTGTATTAATAATTCGAGTAATTCGGTACAGGTGATGTGGTATATGACGAGAAATGGATTCAGTTTAATTAGCTGAGAAGAAACAAGTACGCAGCACCGTACCATTGCAGGCATACGTGCAATTAGTCATGGTGTGCTTTTGGTTTGCTTAAGTTGGCTAATTACTCTCTCTCTCTCTCTCTCTCTCTCTCTCTCTCTCTCTCTCTCTCACACAGCACAAGGTATATTGTGGATGATTATTTCGATAGCTGATGTCTATTGATTTCAAGTTTTCTTATG
>NC_089761.1:48459272-48479272 GCF_040412425.1 Macrobrachium rosenbergii | reverse complement strand
CCTATCGTAACTCTATCGCCAGTTCAGGATGCCCCGGCGTTCTTCTCAATTAAAGCTTTCCACTTCCAAGGAGAACGGTTCTTGAGTCATTGAAAACCCTTTTCGAAGACTTCTACAAAGGGTGAGGGTGGGCGGGAGGAGAGTGAATAACGGTTGCAGAATTGTTAGGCCTATAGCTGAGTTTGCCACGGCTTTTGTGCTACAGCAAAATGTTCACTGTAGAAAGCTATACACCGAAAAATAAGAGTACTTCCCTTTTGAATTATAACTAATTTATAGAGCGAAGAGTCCTTTGGAAGGAGGAAGTCTCAGCCTTCAAGGCCCAAGAGATCCATCCTCTTCGTCCTCTTGTGAAAACTGGCCCCTTCCCCCACCCCTAGGTCTTACCCTTAGCACCCCACCTTCTCAGCACTAAAGCTGTAGTACTTTAAAAGACCACAGCTGCCCCAAGAGGGTTTGCATCCTACCTTTTCACGTCTTTGGCTATTGATGGGCCGTAGTTCGTCATCACCAGTGCATTTACGCGTCTTATCGTGGTGTGTGCCCTTAATATCTGTTCTGATATATCGTATGACCTTTAGTATTTTGGTAGTATTCAGTTATTCGAGTAGAGTCACTATGATTATGATCCATTGTTTTAAATGTGTGTGTATAATTGCCAACCACCATTGCCTCAGTAATTGTGAATCGCGTTGTTATTTCTTTTTTTTTTTATTTAAATATTCGTTAGGCATCTTGCAGTTATTTTTGTTGTTTTTTTCTTTGTTCCGTGGAAATATTCACTGAATAGCAATGGACATTTAGGCTCCCATATGAATGTTCGTTTCTTATTGTTATTGTTATTATTACGCTTATACTTTTTATCATATTTGCAACTGCAGAATCTGCAGTAATAATAATAATAATAATAATAATAATAATAATAATAATAATCTCCTAAAGACTGTTTAGCTTTATAAAGCTTTGGCTACCTGATCTCGCTCCTTAGATATTTCCGTTGACGACTTCTGTTTTCAAAACAGTAAAACTGACTGTATCTGTTGAATGCCATGGGCATTTGAATTTCCATCATGCGGCAAAGTGGGTACTTAACACGGAAGAAGGGAGGAGGGAGGAGAAAGGAAGAAAATACGGAAGAGAGGATGAGAAGGAAGAAAATGAGATGGATTAAGAGGAGATGGGAGATATGAATGAAAACAAAGTGCGTGCTTAAAACGCCAAGACGATGATAAGTTTATTGTGAGGGAGGAGGAGGGAAACGCTGAGAAGAGGAACAAGGAAGAAGAGGAGTAGATGGCGGAAGAACAGGAGGAAGAGAAAGGCAGGGATTGGGAGATGTGAAATGGATATATGAATGTGAAACGAGAACTACTTGAATAAAGGCCCGCATACCCTTTTTTTTTTTTTTGTAAAGGAAAAAGAGTATGAGAAGGGAAAAATGAATAATAAAGAAGCTGAAGAATGCAAATAATAATGAACGAGGAGAGGTATTAAAAATAGAAGGATGCGGAACGGATAAAAGAGTAGAAGGACCAGAAATAATGAAGAAGAAGCGCAAAAAAAGTAGTGGACAATGTAGTAGGTAATAAGAACGATTAAGTCATGGAGTAAAAAAAAAAAGAATTAAAACCTAGAAGAAAAAATGATGAGGATTTTGGTGAAACTGAAAAGACGAAGATGTAAAAGGACTACGATTGACCTGGGCATGCGCGCCGCTTGCGTGTGTGTGTGTGTGTGTGTTTGTGTGTGTTTGTAGAAGAAAAAAAATGCGAATTTGATAAAGATGAAAAAGGCGAAGTGGATTTAAAGTGACTACGATTGACCTGGGCATGCCCTGGTGTTCGTGCACACGTGTGTGTGTGTGTGTGTGTCTGTACGCGCGCGCTCGCTCGCGTGCGTGCATGTGCTTTGGCAATGATTTACAAAGGAGGTCCCCTTTAAGCTCCGGTAGTTTTAAACGTTCGATGCAGAATTTGATGAACACTTAATTATATGATACCATCTCTAATTGAATGTTAACTGCTTGCATCTACGCGATGGGCGTTGCCGTTTATTGAAGAGAAATGTAAATATTATCATCTAATGAAGGCTATTTTTAATGCATCATCATTTAGGTATTTTATTAGACGTTTACGGATTATACAGTATATATATGTATATATATATATAATTATATATATATATATATATATATATATATATATATATATGTATATATATATATATATATATATATATATATATATATTTATACATACACATGTATGTATAAATATATACATATGTACTGTATAAAATATATATATTTATACACACACACATGTATGTACACACATATACATATGTATGTAATTAAAATATATATATACATATATATATATATATATATATATATATATATATATATATATATATATATATATATATATATATATATATATATATATATATATATACATACACATGTTACAACTGCCAAAAGAGAGGGCATTACGCAAGTGAATGCTCTGGAAGGAGAGTCATTTAGAGAAAAGGCATCAGGGCAGGGAGTGTGCGAGATGTGTGGAGAGGTGACGGTGAAAGCTCGAAGAGACTTGTGAATTGATATAAAATTTCTAAATGTCCATAGCAAGTGAAATTCTAAGTCCAAGAATTTTACAATGTGCCTTCTAAGATAAGGACTCGGTCACTGCTACCCATTGAAAGGTGGAAAAGTTACACAGTTTAAAGACTAAATAAATGTATTTAAGGGGAAACATGAATTTCATTTAACCAAAAATGTATAAAAGGAGAACTTGTGAAAATTTGGAAGATAGCCGACATCTGAGCACGATAAGTGAAGCTCTAGCATAGTTAATTATTGAGCAACTTGTTCCTACGGAAGTGAAAGCACGCAGAACAACAGACAGTTTATAAGTGAATACCTTCCCCACTACATATATGTATGTGTGTGTGTGTGTATGTGATATATATACTGTATGGTTGTGCGCGTGTGTGTGTGTGTGTGTGTGTATTTATAAACATACATGTGTTTGTATATATACTGCAGATTTATATATATATTATATATATATACACACACATATATATATATATATATTATATATTATATATATATATTATATATTAGAGGAGTTGGCTTTATAAGAAATTCTGTTTGGGATGAGGTTGCTTGCCTCATCATTTTTTTTTTTAGACTGGTTGCTTCTTGGCAACCTGGGATGTAATGGAGTGTGCCTCAATCCTCTTTCGCTCTTGGGAATCGAACCCTGGGTCTCTCGCTTGTGAGGGTAGTGTCATGACCACTTAACTCCGATATCGCATTTATACATCACCAGATAAGGAACTGAATATCAATGCCATCATCACCTCCTTTTTGTTACCATCGTAATCAACAAACACGAAATATGTTTTGACGACACTTCATGATAAATCACTGAAGCAACAACGTTCAGTCTGCGGTCTGATAGTTTTAAAATGATCCACACCGGGAAAAATGTGTTAGGAGAGAAGGCAGGGAACTTGATATCCGCGCAGGAACGTCGTATTTCAGCCTGATCCGTGTTTTTCCTGTCAAAAAAAAAAAAAAAAAAGAAAAAAAAAGGTGGGGTGGGGATACGGGCAAACAAATTTATTCAGTTTGTGTGTGTGTAAATATATTGTTAACGGTTTCACCTCAGTAGAGTGATGATTACCTCGTCGAGGCCCTTAGGTTCTGATGGTTTGAATTTTGATGTGGTACTGAGCACTCACGTCTGGTGATTTTTTCTTTCCTCTTCATTCCTCCCTCTATCCTCCCCAGCTATTCTTGACCCCAGCAGTTGACTAACAACTAAATACCAGTACCTAATTCACTGTTTAGGTCAAAGTGTTAATTCGTCCCTCCTGGTAGTTAGAAGACTTTGGTGGGTAACTAGTTGCCAGGGAAGAGACAAACATGGCAAGGCTGCCAAGAATCAGGAAATTTACATCTCGTGCACCCACTCTCGGGAAAATCTCTCTCTCTCTCTCTCTCTCTCTCTCTCTCTCTCTCTCTCTCTCTCTCTCTATATAGTCTCTCTCTCTCTCTCTCTCTCTCTCTCTCTCTCTCTCTCTCTCTCTCTCTCTCTCTCTCTCTCTCTATATATATATATATATATATATATATATATAATTTATATATGTGTGTGCGTGTGTGTGTATGTATGTATATATTTGTGTGGGTATACACTTAAAATAGAGTGTGTGGCTGTGCATATAATGTTATAGTTTTCTTTATGAAAACATACAAATTTCCTCCCTTTGCATACAGTATTTTCAGAGTTATTACTCCTGCCTTTTACGTGCTTTTCTCTTTTTTTTCATAAGTCAAGAAAAGCTGGTTCGTGTTGGTTTTCACTTTTTTCAAGCGAGGACTTTTATTTCTTCGGAAGATTGTCTTACGTACGTTGGTGTCCTTCTGGTTTTGTTCTTGTAGTGTTTTTGTTTGCTTCAGTGTTTTTGCGTGGGAATTCTATTAGTATCTTTTGCTTTTGTTTTTCTTTTACTTATTTTTTGTGTCGTGCAGTTTCATTTGTAAAAATTAGATAAAGTTTTTAAATTAAGAGTAGGTATCTTTACTTCTACAGTTGAAATTTAATTCTTTATTTATTTATATCACGTATTTTGTGTGTATCGATTGTGATGTTTTACGTACAAATATATGTTTGTTTGCATTTGCTCCCGGATAGTGTATTTTTTTACTTATTCATTCGCTACTTGGATGCACCGTAGGAATGCGGAAGGTTATATGCAGCAGTGTCTTGCATTTCTCGTTACTGACGTTGTTTGTAAAGTTGTTTTGATCTATGGTGCGGTTTTATTTCAACATTCTTTTGATGTTGTCGTTATTGCCATTGTGGTTCTTCATTTTTGGACAGAACTTGGAATCGAAGAAATTTTAGATAGAGTAGGTTACTCGATATTTGGATGTTTTATCCGCTGACCAAAATGGAAGGTAGTCATGTAATTATGATTGTCTCTGTGTCTGTCCACTTAACTATCCAAAAATATATATTTTTTTAAAGTTACTGGATGGATCATAATGGCACATGTGGAATGGTTGACTACAGGGCATGGATGAGTTAATCGAATTTTGAGTTGGAGCTGGATGTAGAACCAGGTAATTTTCACTTTCATAAGTATTTCCGATAAATCATACTTTTGGGCCACTTTATACATTAAACTTCAGATAAAAGAACCAGTCAGACTTGTGTGCAATTAATATCTGACAACCCGCAAGATTTCATGTGGATCCGGACGCATAATCCAGTCAGGTATGTGTGGTGGTGGAAGTATGCACCCTCTTGAGTATTTTCCAATAATTTTTTTTTTTTTACTTGCTGAAAAATAAATAAAACATGTAAAAATGCCCGAAGTTTCTTCGCCGCAATCGAGTTTTCTGTACAGCGTATAATCAAGGCCACCGAAAATAGATCTATCTTTCGGTGGTCTCGGTATAATGCTGTATGAGCCGCTGCCCATAAAACTTTAACCACGGGCCGGTGGTGGCTTATCCTATATAGTTGCCAGAAGCACGATTATGGCTAACTTTTACCTTAAATAAAATAAAAGCTACTAAGGCTAGAGGGCTGCAATTTGGTATGTTTGATAATTGAAGGTGGATGATCAACATCAATTTGCAGCTCTCTAGCCTCAGTAGTTTTTAAGATCTGAGGCGGACAGAAAAAGTGCGGACAGAATAAAATGCAGACGGACAGACAAAGCCCACACAATAGTTTTCTTTTACAGAAAACTAAAATGGAAAATGAAGGAATGCAGAAAGGAAGAAGCTTCCGTCCTGTAAAGAAAGAAAGCTTATAAGTCTGGAAAAACAGAAGCAGAACAAGAATTCCAATGCTGAATACCAGTTTGCTAATTTTGATGTTATTGTTATTGTTATTAGCTTAATATTTATTTTCAATAAATAAACGTTCACTCAACGAACCAGCATCCCAAGGAGAGAGAACACGACCCTTGCACCACCTGCAACCCACCCAGACAGACCTACGGGCTGACCTCACGCACCCCCGCGTCCTCCCTTCTCAAGTGTATTGTTTACAAACATCCCGAGGGATGGATGCTTTGCTTGGGCGGCGTCGAGGCTGCGTAACCAAGCAGTTTTGGGAGGAGAAGTTTGTTTGGGTCTTGGCCGCCCTGTTGCTGCTGTCGTTTGCATTGCTATTGATGTAGTTGTTGTTTGTGGCAGTTATTAAATCGTTGTTGTTGTTTAGGGCAGTTATTAGTAATATCATTCACGGAGAAACAAGTCCACAGTTATGTATGGGTACAAATATATTTTAAAAAGTCTGTACGCAAAGCTTTCTGGAATCTTTACGATTCCCCTTTTCATTCTCTTTGAGAATAAATCTCTGCAGAGTGCTTTCGGGGATCTGTTCGATTCCCGTTTTCAGGCTCTTTCAAAATAAATCTCTACTTAGAGCTTGCGGGGATCTGTTCGATTCCCCTTTTCAAGCTCTTTAGAAATAAATCTCTGCTTAGAGCTTTCGGGGATCTGTTCGATTCCCGTTTTCAGTCTCTTTCAAAATAAATCTCTACTTGGAGCTTGCGGGGATCTGTTCGATTCCCGTTTTCAATCTCTTTCAAAATAAATCTCTACTTAGAGCTTTCGGGGATCTGTTCGATTCCCGTTTTCAATCTCTTTCAAAATAAATCTCTACTTAGAGCTTTCGGGGATCTGTTCGATTCCCTTTTCAAGCTCTTTAAAAATATATCTCTACTTAGAGCTTTCGGGAATCTGTTCGATTCCCATTTCAATCCCCTTAAAAGTATATCTCTACTTAGAGCTTTCGGGAATTTGTTCGATTCCCTTTTCAATATCCTTAAAAATAAATCTATACACAGAGCTTTCGGGAATCTGTTCGATTCCCCTTTTCAATCTCTTTAAAAACAATTCTCTACAGAGAACTTTCGGGAATATGGTCGATTCTTCTCCTCAATGGGAATCGAACTGTGGGTTTGTTTCTCCATTTCAAGACTCGTGCTACTATGAGTATTTTCTAATATCATTCATGTTAAAATGACTATTATATGTGTCCTGGCTACCTCGGTTACTATCATAATCTTCATTAATAATTAGAAGTACCAGTAGTCATTGTGAAAGATATTCCATTATTAAGAAAAAAGTTCTGCCATTATTTTAGTTTTCTGTAAAAGAAAACTATTGTGCAGGCTTTGTCTGTCCGTCCGCACTTTTTCTGTCCCCCGTCAGATCTTAAAAAACTTGAGGCTAGAGGGCTGTAAATTGCTATTTTGATCATCCGCCCTCTAAACATCAAACATACCAAATTGCAGTCCTCTAGCCTCCGTAGTTTTTTATTTTATTTAAGGTTAAAGCCAGCCATAATCGTGCGTCTGGCAACGATGTAGGACAGGCCACTACCGGCCCGTGGCTGAAAGTTTCATGGGCCACGGCTCATACAGCATTATACCGAGACCACCGAAAGGTAGATCTATTTTCGATGGCCTTGATTATACGTTGTACAGAAAACTCGAGTGCGCCGAAGAAACTTCGGTGCATTTTTTTTCTTATTTTATAACGCCTCTGCCTCATGACTGTCAAACGTTGGCGATAATTTTGTCCAGAAGTTGACTGCGGGCAGCTTCTAGCAAGTTGTAGTACCTCGGGCCCTGCAGTTTCAAGGCTTCGTACGCCCAACTCGATAATTGCCCAGCTTCTGGACAAGTTCTTGTTTATTTGCCTTGTCATTATTGATATTGCCCATTATCGGTTCAAAAAAATGTGTGCTCGGGCGCTTTGCTTGTTTCTGAGAGAGAGAGAGAGAGAGAGAGAGAGAGAGAGAGAGAGAGAGAGAGAGAGACTGATTGCTTAAACGAAAACGTTATTCTCTGAAACTTGAGAGTGAGAAAGATGGTTTCGCTCCAGTGGAGTTGGGATTACCTTGTTGATGCCCTCCCGTTTTGATGGTGCGCATTTTTGAGAGAACATTGAACACTCATGCAGTGTTTTTTTTATCTACTCTTTTCGCTTTTTCTATTTCTCCATCGTGGCTGCGATCCACAACAGTTGTCTAATATTTAGATACTAGTTTTGCGGGGCTAAAGAAATAAAAATTCATGAAATTAGTTAGTATAACACACACACGCACATTATATATATATGTGTAATATATATATATATATATATATATATATATATATATATATATATATATATATATATATATATATATATATATATATATATGTTTGTGTGTGTGTGTGAGAGAAAGAGAGAGAGAGAGAGAGAGAAGAGTATCAAAACTCCATGTGTAATGAGTATACGTCATCATGTTACTAAGGTTCAGGTCCCTTCTCCCCTCACTGGCTCTTAGATCCGGATCATGGAAGCTTGAATATGCCGAAGGATCGTCTTACCTGGCATTAGATTGAGTCTCTGAGCTTCTTAGAGTGGTCATTAGGGATTGAAGGAAGGGATCAGGAGGGTTAAGGTGTATGGCAATTTTTGACTAAAGGTAGTTCATAAAACCTAACAACCGAAGCACCCTGAGGGGCATAGCTCAGCCAAACCAGAGGGGAATGTTCCAGGATCTTTATTCTGATCCTGATGCATCTGAAAATATATTCCATCCTTCATCGACCCATATTCCTCTCAAAAAAAAAATAAATAAATAAATAAAATAAATAAATAAATAAAAATTAATAATAATAATAGTAATAATGCATCTCAGCGGTGTACTGTGTAATACTTTCAGTTCGCACCTCATTCTGCCCCTACTGTAGCCCATTCCATTTTTTCCATCTACGTTTCCATCTACTTCCATCTTACTTTCCACCTTCTCCTGACAATTGTTTCATAGTGCAACTGCTTTGAGGTTTCCTCCTGTTACACTTTTCAAACCTTTTTGCTCTCAGTTTCCATTTCAACGGCGAATGGCCTCATAGTTCCCAGCCCTTGGCCTTTGGCCTAAATCTTATATTCCAATACCACCTCATTTTCATGGAATTGAATTCTTAATATTTTGATATATTTTGCGGATAGACAGATATCGATAAATATATAACCTAGAAATCACGGCAGGGATGGTAATGATTATTTAATTATTGTTATATAGAGTATATAATATAATAATAAAAAATGATGATAAAAATAATCCCGATTTTATTAATGTAATTATATTTTTTTACATAGAACAAAGCACCTTAGTGTAGTGACGACTTAAAACGAAAGAAATCTCATGAGACAATTGAACTGATAGAAATCGAATAGAATCGAGTTCAGCTTTGGGATGGGCCGTGGCATGGCCAACCGGGCATGTCACCGTGGTACTATAATGCCCATCTTCCCAAACCCTGTTGAAGCTATTTAATGGGGCCGTTTACTAGCTCACACCTCTAACGATAACCCGGCACAGTTGAAAAAATATACCCCCCCCTTCCACTCTCCGTTCCCCTGTCCTCATAAACCCCCCCCCCCCCTTGGAAGAATGTGTATACACACTGCTAGGTTACTACGCCCATAGTAAGGTTGGCCAAACAATACTTCCGACCCCTATTAAGAGAGACATTAGGATCCCCTTATTTGACAGAACTCACTTAAGAGGATTGGCAGCAAGGTGTATCAGGGCCCTTGACTGGGGAGGGGGTCTACACCCCCTTCGGCTGGAGATGTTGCTACGTGTATAATGTTCACGTCGGTTAGGGTTCCCTTCGGCTGAAGATGTTGGTAGATGTGTGTAAGTTTGTGTGTGTGTGCCACATTAACTAGAGTTTCCTTCGGGTGAAGATGTGTGTATGTGTTTACTCTTCAACTACAGAAGTGCTGAAGGGTGTTTGTGCTTCTTATGTGTACATGTATGTGTTTGTATGTGTGTGTGTGTACACTTTTGTTTGTTTTCTTTAGCGTTGGTCCTCTGCGGTCGAAGGTGTGGACATGTGCAAGTTTATATTGGCGTATGAGTATGCGTTTGTTTATATTCGTATGTATGTGTGTTTATGTCATCGTTAGCTTGGGTCCTCCCTGATGGAATTGTGCGTTTGTGCATATGTTTGTTGGTGCATGTGTCCTCATTAGCGAAGCGTCTGTGCATCTGCATGTTGGTGCATGTTTCCTTATTAGTGAAGCGTCTGTGCACCTGTTTCTTGGTGCATGTGTCTTCATTAGTGAAGCGTCTGTGCACCTGTTTCTTGGTGCATGTGTCCTCATTAGTGAAGCGTTTGTGCATCTGTTTCTTGGTGCATGTGTCTTCATTAGTGAAGCGTTTGTGCATTTGTATCTTGGTGCACGTGTCCCCATGAGTGAAGCGTCTGTGCATTTGTATCTTGGTGCACGTGTCCCCATGAGTGAAGAGTGCATCTGTATCTGCATGTGTCCTCATTTGTGTGCATCTTCTTGTGCATGTGTCCTCATGAGTGAAGAGTCTGTGCATCTGTATCTTGGTGCATGTGTCCTCATGAGTGAAGAGTCTGTGCATCTGTATGTTGGTGCACTTAGTTAAGGGTCTGTGCATCTGTATCTTGGTGCACGTGCCCTCATTAGGTAAAGGTCTTTGCATCTGTATCTTGGCGCATGTTTCCTCATTAGGTAAGGGTCTTCGCTTAGTGCCTAACCATGTTGCACCGACCACATTATCGAATATGGGGATCTTACGGCTGACTTTTATTTTTGTAGAATTCTTGCCACAAAAAAATTCCGCAGTACAGAAAAACATAAGTGGTTCGTCATCGCGTCCACAGATCTGCCTGTATTCTCAGAGTACCGACTTTGAGAGTAGGTTCTTGATGGTCCTCATAAATTTTTTCGGCCATCACTCGACGACAGCCGGCGTCTCTTGGAAAATATTATGAATTTCTTAACCATCGGAGATTTTTATAGTCTTTTGTTTACACCGCTCATTAAAATATGTTTGGTGGATAAGGGAACGCGATCCTCTCTCTCTCTCTCTCTCTCTCTCTCTCTCTCTCTCTCTCTCTCTCTCTCTCTCACAAGAGGAGATGCTGAAAATCACCAGCCTTATGCAGATGATCTCCACAGCTCATTAAAATATGTTTTGTGGCTCAGGGAATGCGATTTCTCTCTCTCTCTCTCTCTCTCTCTCTCTCTCTCTCTCTCTCTCTCTCTCTCAAAGAGTAAGTGTGCCTGAATATCACTAACCTTATACAAATAATCCCCTTTCCTTACGTGTCTTATGGAATTAACAGTCCGTGTGTACACTTTACGCGCTGATTATGTTTTGTTTGTTTGTCATTCTAGTGTTGTTGCAGCTGCTGCTGTTTTTATTTTTGTTGTTGCTATGTTTAGTGAAAGTGATGGTCATGGGGTAACATGAAATTAGTAGCCCGTGAGCGGTGTGTAGTAATAAAAATATTGCTTATTGTTGTTATATAAATAATAACAAGAACAACATCGGTCATTGAGGGATGTGACCTTAGTGATGTGTGAGAACACTGTGTAGTTGTTTATTTGGTTGTTGTAGTTTGTTCGGCAATCATCAATGTTGTTTTTGATATCGTTGCTCTCTTCATCGTCTATAGTATCTGTAGTATGTCCATGAACAGACCAGTGACATATACCCCTATAACCCGTAAAGAAATCCATTTCATACTCCCCCCAGGATCCCCCTTGGCATAAGTGCCCTAACAACCTGAGCGGTCATTATTAATGTTCTTGTGTTGTTGTTGTTAATGTTGTAGTTGATTTTATTGCTCTCCTTGTCATCTATAGTCTCTGCAGAAAGCCCCTGAACAGGTCAATGACATATGCCCCTGTACCCCGTAAGGAAATCCATTTCATACCCATCCTTCACCCCCCTGAAGGAACGCCTTTGGCATAAGTGCCCCAACAACCTGAGCGTCTTCTGGTAGACAGCGGCCGTTGAGTTACGTCTGTGTTTACTCTCTCCTCAATAGCATTTGTTTGTTTACTCTGGGTATTGTTGTTTGGTCTGTTGTTTATTTTTTGCATGCCTCTTCTCGTTGGAGAGGGTGTCAGGTTTTGCGGTTTTCATGACTTGGGGGTGAAGAAGGGCTCCGTGGTAGGAATCTTTATAAAGTAAAGCTTTTTTTTAATTCTAATTATTGTTAGAAATCTCTTCAAATTGAAATTGTTTTTGTATTCGAATTATTGTTATTTATTTTTGGTAGTTGAAATGACCTTTATAAATATTTTGTTGTGTATTGTATCCATGACTGGAGGAAGAAGGACTCCGTGATAGGAATCTCTTCAAATTAAAATAGATTTCTGTTCTAATTATTGTTATTTATTGTTGGTAGTTGCAATGATCTTTATAAATATTTTGTTGCGTATTGTTGTGGTTTCCATGACTGGAGGAATCTTTATAAAGTAAAGCTTTTTTATTCTTATTGTTGTTAGGAATCTCTTCAAATTAAAATAGTTTTCTATTCTAATTATTGTTTATTTTTGGTAGTAGAAATGACTTATAAATATTTTTTAGTTATTGTTGCTTTGGTTTTGTTGCGGAGGAAGAATATTGTGAACCTCTTCAAATTAAATTTTTTTTCTATTCTAATTATTTTTTATTTACTGTTGGTAGTTAGAATGACTGTTATAAATATTTTGTAGTATATTGTTACCCTTGGTTTGTTGTATATTGTGATTGTTATTTTTTTTTATTCACAGTATTTTTTATTGAATCGTTAATTTAAATTGAATTATCTGCACTAATTTCTTGCATTATTATTATTATTATTATTATTATTATTATTATTATTATTATTAAAATCTTTAATTTTATTATTATTATTATTATTATTATTATTATTATTATTATTATTATTATTATTATTGTAGGAATTTCCCTTGTGACGTTAACAGATATGTGAATTAAGAAAACTGTCCTTTTGTAATTTTAGTCGCATTTCAAGGTTTAATGTCAAAAAAAAAAAAAAAAGAGAAAAACCCCAAAAATGGCCAAAGGAAGGTGGAGCTGCCAGACGTAAAATAATATCGGCGGTCGTTACGCATAGTCTTTATCGTCAGGTAATGTAACCTTCTCGGCTCACGCCCATTTTTCGTCAAACCCCACCCACGTGCACCCTGCTCCTTTAAAGGGAGGCGTATGTTGCACGCCCAACTGTGTGACCGTGCGTATGGAGAGGGATTAAGTCCTGCGCGCAGCCGTCCGTCTCATGCGACGCTTCGAGATACTCTCTTGTTTTTATTTTCATTTCTCTTGGTGCCTTGTTTCTCTGGAATTCTCTGCCTTCTGTTGTGTTCTCAGGGTGGATAAACGTTCCTTAGGGTCGTGTGGGGTGACTGGCCACTTTATTTTTTTTCGATCTCTTTTGAAATCATCCTTTTATTTTCATTTCTTTAGCATTGATGAGACAAGCCTGCTTTATAGATTCAGTCAGATTGCATGATTCGGCGGACACAAAGGGAAGAAGAGAATTTCACGCTATAAGATAAAATTTGTGCGATTTCATACTTTTCATGCATATTCAATCTTTTGGTTGTCTTTCTCAGTTAGTTTTATCTTCCATTTTGATTTTTTGAAGTTTAAATTGGTAGCACGTCTAGACTATGTGATACGCTGTGTGCATTTGAAACATGCGCAAAAGCCATATATGATTAAAATGAAAAGGATTAATATTATTTTGTTTGTATTATTAGTGTTATTATTGTTGTTGTTATATTTCTGGCTTACCTGTCTGTCTGAGGAATACTCGAATTCATTGTTATGATAGGTGTTCTTGTTGTTTTACTCGTGCCATTCGTCTTTGATCTTTGGTATAAAGTGATCGATCGACTTTCTGCTGCCAATCGTCGAAGCGTTTTTGTTTGGATACGTTCGTTAAGCAGTCGATTCCATTTCCAAATCTGATTGTTTGATCTGGCTTTTTTTTTTTTGTCTTTTGTTAAATTCCAACACAAGAGAATTTGTACTGGATACCACTGTTGCTGAATATTTTTAAGATTCTGCCTCATTAAACCTTTCTCCATCAAATGTTATTTCGTCCCTGTGTGTAATTTCTATCCACTACACCCATATTTTTGGTAGATTTTGAGTCCCATCTCGATAAATATATGATACATTTTATTAAGCTTTATAAATCTTGTAGTTGTTCTGCTGATTTTCAAGTTTCTATTGTTACTCCACTCCAAACATTCTTCTCCATCCCCGACCACTTTTTCCGGTAGAAGATATTATATGAAAAGGACAAACAGGAAGTGTGAAACAGCATTACCTTGTAGCACCCCGCTATTCACTGCAAAGTCACTTGACGAGACTCCATCAACATCAACTTTGCTTCTTCGTTATAAATATACAGTATATCAAAATTTTCTTCCTTTTATTTGTTGTATGCCCGTATCTCTCTCTCTCTCTCTCTCTCTCTCTCTCTCTCTCTCTCTCTCTCTCTCTCTCTCCTACACCTGTCTGTTCCTTATAAGCCATTTCCCGGGTGCGTGCGCTGTAGGATTTGTGACCTTGAAATGCTGTATGGGTCCTTTTCAGAACCGACCTCTACGTTGGGGGTCATGCGCAGACGACGCCCTCCTGAGGTTGAAAAAGGTATGGAGAACCGTCTCCTCCTCCTCCTCCTCCTTCTCCCCCTCCCCTTCTTCTTCCGATCCTCCTTCTCTCCAGGAAATATGAACGTGACCTTCAATTGTATAGAGAAATATGAAGCCCTTCATAAAGGAGAATTACGGGACGGTGGGTGCAGAGCTTTGTGTTCACATTTTTCCTTCTATGGTCATGGGCGTATTATGTAAGGCATTACGTGTTTGGGTATGTGGGCATACGTGGGATTAGTATTGTAATTCGAAATGCTCAAACATTCATATTCAGTGAATATTATTGTGTTGAAATTATTCAAATTACTGAAACGTAAATTGTAAAACTACTGAAAATTGAATTGTAAAACTACTGAAACTTAATTGTAAAATTACTAAACTTAAATTGTAAAATTACTGAAACTTAAAATTGTAAATTTACTGGAACTTAATTTGTAAAATTACTGAAACTTAAATTGTAAAACTACTGAAACTTACATTCTAAAATTACTGAACATGAATTGTAAAATTACTGAAACTTAAATTGTAAAATTACTGAAACTTAAAACTAAAATTTGAACATAAATTTAAGATTGCTGAAAATTACTACCGAAACTTGAATTGTAAAACTTAAAAAAATGTAAAATTACTAAACTTAAATTGTAAAAGATGAAACTGAAATTTAAATTACTGAACCGTAAGATGTAAAATTACTGAAACTTGTATTGTAAAATTAACTAAAACTTAAATTGTAAAATTACTAAACTTAAATTGTAAAATTAACTGAAACTTAAATTGTAAAATGACTGAAATTTGAATTACAAAATTACTGAAACTTAAATTGTAAAATGACTGAAACTTAAATTGTAGAATTACTGAAACTTACATTGTAAAAATTTACTGAAACTTAAATTGCAAGATTACTGAAACTCGAATAGTTAAATTACTGAAAATTAAGTTGTAAAATTACTGAGCTTGAATTGTAAAATTACTGAAACTTAAATTCTAACTTTATGAAATTCTAAATTTATGGAGTGCACAGATTGATGTAAGCGTATATATTATTAATAACATTCTTGTCTCGGTTATATCGGCAATGTGGCATCAGTGATTTTGTCGTAACTTCATGGCCTTTAAAGCCGCTGTTCAGTTTTAATTCGGGTAGTTATAACCACCTCAGATCAATCACCATTTGAACTTATCCGCAGCGGGAGGTATTTTTAATGGATAATTTCTTATGAACCAGAGAACATTTAACTCCGCCAACGTCAGTCTACTCTCTCTCTCTCTCTCTCTCTCTCTCTCTCTCTCTCTCTCTCTCTCTCTCTCTCTCTCTCTCTCAGTATTCGATCCCAGAGCAGGAATTATGTGCTTCGTTGTTAGTCAGTTGTTGATGGTCGTAGTTGAGAGAGAGAGAGAGAGAGAGAGAGAGAGAGAGAGAGAGAGAGAGAGAGAGAGAGTAAGTAAGTATACCTTAGTTTAACCAGACCACTGAGGTGATTAACAGGGCTGGCCCGAAGGATTAGACTTATTTTACCTGGCTAAGATAACCAATTGGTCACCTAGAGAGAGAGAGAGAGAGAGAGAGAGAGAGAGAGAGAGAGAGAGAGAGAAGTTGAAGTAGAAGAGAGAAAAAACATATAAAAAATCATTATATAAAAATAACCATGAACAGCGTATATTTTTCTATTCAACACAAACAGTAGCATCCCTAATAATAATGAGCAATAATAATTAAGAGCTTTTATTACTACTAATAAACTCGTTCCTGTTTTCATTTTTTCTTCAAAGTATTTTGCTCTCATTTGGAACTGATGTCCGTCTAAAGTAGCACCGAGATTTGCTAATAGCCTGTATATCTAAGCAGCTAATGAAGGCAATTAAGCCAGTCGCGATAATGGTATTATCCGATCCTCTTTGTCTTTCGCTATTTGACCCAAGTCAGCCGAGTTCAGGTGATTTTTATTCCCCCGTGGCTGCGTACAGATACCTGTTTGGAAGCTAAGAGGACGTTTTTTTAAAATCCATACTACTGGTCGCGGTCAGGTGGTTTTTTTTCAGCCAGGAGAAAACCATAGTTTAACTATCGCTCTTTTGTTAAGTTATGGTTTTCTGTTTTTTGTTTTTGTTTTGGATACTTGTTATTATAAGGGTTTTGTGGCTTTACTGGTTTTGAATCTTTGCCACTTCCATTTCATGATATACTTTGGCATTTAGCTTAAATTTCCCAAGATGGTAAATACAAGTTAATTATTTATAAATATGGTTTTTGCTATTCAGATTGACCCATATGATGAGCTATCATTTCGTGGTTCATGATATTTGATTTATTCATGAGATAGCACAATTGTTTTACGAAGTCGCTCCAACCGCACTTACAGGTAATTCAAAATCAATGATTTCTCATAGTGAAACAGAAAGTGCTAATAGAAATATTGAAATCTAAAGGGAGAGAACATCAGTGATGTTAATATTCCTCAAAATAGAAGAATAATGTAACAGAAATATTATGATCTATATAAGGAAACATTGCTGATCTAGTATTCATCATAAAAAGGCAGTTTGATTAATAAACTATTTATATTAAATTAAAACAGAAACATATTAATAGAAATATTAAAATCCAACCTAAAGAACACATACATGAGATAATATGTTTCAGAAGAGACAAAACAACAGTAAATTGAACTGTAACCGAGGAAAACATGTGTTCAATTCGTCAAACTTAATAAGTTATATTTTTTTAGACTGAGTTAGTAAATCATTTGCCTGAGGTCACTTGAAGATCAAAGGGGGTTCAATATCCCTTCCCCCCTCCCTTAACCCTTTGCTAATATCTGCTACCCCCCTTCCACCAACCTCCCCCCCACCCTCCCTCTCCCCTTCCCTGTTAGTTGTCAAGAGGTGTTAAAGCATTTCCTGGGGATCCGCCCCCATTATCACAAGGTTTTGGGGTTCCTGACGTGTGTTTATGGCGTCGCCTTCATCTGGGTCTGATGCGAACTGGGTTATAAATTGGAAGGACACAACAGGACTCGAGGTCCCTACATCATGGGCCATCAGCTGCTCCTGCTCCTGCTGCTCCTGCTCCTGCTACTCTTTGGTTTCGGCAGGACCTTGGCCTGGGTGAGTCTCTTTGGAACTCTTCCCGTGGAGGCGTATTATTATTATTAGAATGATTATTATTATTATTGGTTACTTCACTTAGTGTCAGGTACTCTTTTGTTCTTGTATACCTTGAGTTGGATGAGGTTTTGTTTATAATTTACTCCTTATTTTTTTTTTTTTGTACCGAAGACCAGGTGTTTGTTCAATTTTTGTTTTCGTTTTTGTTTATGCTGGCGTTGGTGGTGCTGCTTTTTTCATGTAAAGTAGACTCGATTATTGTCTTGAAACTCCCATATTGGTTTTTTTTTTTGGTTGGATTTTTAGGCTTTTGATTATAAGATCCAGTCAGTCAATCAGTCAATATTATATATATCTGTATATATGTATATATGCGTGTGTGTGTGTGTGTGTGCGCGCGCGCGCGTATGTGTGTGTGTGTGTGTGTGTATAATGTGTGTGCGCGCGCGAGTGCGTGTTTGTGTATACTCACATAAATATGTTTTATATATACACTGACCACTAAGTACAATATTATATCATTCTATCTCTCTCTCTCTCTCTCTCTCTCTCTCTCTCTCTCTCTCTCTCTCTCTCTCTCTCTCACAAACAATATTTCCTTAAAGCGTAACAGCGCATCTTCTTGCCAATACAATGAACCCCGTGTACTGCTTTCGTCCTTATCCCATTAAATAATGCATATAAAGAGAAAATGAAGTTGAAAAAAAGATGTAAAATCAAGTGGGCACCATTTGTTTTGCCCCGTTGCGTCTGGGCAGGACCGGGTGGGGCGGGGCCCAAAATTCGGTTACGCCCTCACACGCCCTAGACCTCGATAATCAGCACAGCCCCTTTGCGTAGTTGGGCACGAAATTATCACATCTTGGGAACTATTCGTAGATGATTGTGTGCATATGTATATGTGTGTGTATATATATATATATATATATATATATATATATATATATATATATATATATATATATATATATATAATATATATATATATATATATATGGATATATTTATATATATATATATATATATATATATATATATATATATATATATAAATCTATAATTATATGTATATATATATATATATATATATATTGTATATATAGTATATATATATATATATATATATATATATTATATATATATATATATATATATATATATATATATATATATATATATATGTATATATATATATATATTTATATATATATGTGTGTGTGTGTGTGTGTGTATATCTTGTGTGTGTGTGTGTAGGGTGAAGGATTAGATTTATTTTGTGTGACCAACTGTATCTAGAGGGAGATTGTGGAATCCGAACCACGTTATGACGAGAAATGAATTTCTATCACCAGAAATAAATTCCTCTAATTCTTCGTTGGCCGGTCGGAGAGTCGAACGCTGGGCCAACAGCGTGCTAGTGAGAGCTCTACTGACTCCTCCATGAAGAATGAGAGAGAGAGAGAGAGAGAGAGAGAGAGAGAGAGAGAGAGAGAATATTAAGTATACCCCAGATCACTGAGCTGATTAACAGCTCTCCAGGGCTTCAGAAGGATTAGACTTATTTTACGTGGCTAAGAACCAAAGAGAGAGCTAGGTGAACAAGTGACCAGTGATACTAGTAATTCAGAGCATCAACCTATAATGTTCAATGTTAAAGTAACCGAGAGGTAACATCATCTTGGAGGAGCACCCCCTTTTGAGATGATGAGGGAATATTTTTTATAAATATAGATCTCTGGGTGAAGCTTCTATCCTCATGTTCTTTTCCACCATATCTGCGACCCATCACAATTGAGTATCTACCAGGTACATAATTCGCTACTTAATATGTAGTTACAAGAGTGATTTTGCAAGAAACGGGCTAAAATTTTTCTTCGTTGTGGAGACGTTCTGGGTTGTTTGGGTACTTCTGTTAGCATTGATTGCATGCGTTGACTAGGCCTATATGATTACTGATGCAGATATCTCAAAACAGAGTAGTTGGTCAGAAGTTTCTAAACTCTCTCTCTCATGACCATTCTTACGAGGAAGAAATTTCCTGATTTTATAAGATACAGTGACACACAATGACTTTTTAAAGGTATCATGTTGCCAGCAAGGTTTGGACCAAGTAGCCGAAGTTCTTGTATTTTAGTTGCTGTGTTGAAGTGGCTGATGATCGTTAAAAGGTGTGGTACACGATCTCGAACGTAAGTGAATCCAATTGTAGTATTTTGCAGCGACGATATGCCAAATTGTTGTCAGAGAGGGAGTAGCGACACCGCATTAGGTTCATGGGGTGATTATTTATTTTTTCTTTTATCAATGGAGGGTTCCTGTTTAATTTTTCATTAGCTATATGTGTATTTGTTCCTTCATT
>NC_089761.1:48454272-48456772 GCF_040412425.1 Macrobrachium rosenbergii | reverse complement strand
CACCTTGGCGAACATGATGACTTCAGTATCTCACGATGCAGGAAAACAAAATGTTTCATTGTCGTTATTTTATCTAAAGTGAGTCTTTTATTTACTGCATATAGTTCCTTCAACATAATACCTAGCGTTCCACTCTCTCTCATTCCTTCATCAACTTTAATAGCAATGCTTTTTGCTCCGTGTCTTTTTATATCATTATTATTTTGCTATCCGTCTTGTCACTGAGTCAACAATATTGTATCTTTATTTGCCTCCCCAAATTTGTTTTTACTTTTTTGCCTTTTTTTTATCATCATCGCGTGTTTGCACTCCCCTCCTCCTTCCCCTCCGGTAATTGACGGTTCAATTACGGGTAAATTACGACGATTTAAATCATTATTTAATTGATTGGCTGTAATTACGGACGTGATGGAACAAATAATGAGGTCCACGTGGTAATAATGAAATCACCGCCGCCCCGCCGACCCTCTTGGCTTGTGGCTTATTCGGAGGTCTTTCGTGACCTGTGTTTTGATGGAAGCCTCATGACGGTTTGGGGTGCGTACGGATCTACGCCTCTCAGGCGTCTATTCTCTACGAGTGTTATAATATACTTCTCTCTGTTTATACTTACTTGTCTGAGAGACAGAGAGAGAGAGAGAGAGAGAGAGAGAGAGAGAGAGAGAGAGAAAGACCCTTTCCTTTAGATTTCTTCAACTCTTAACTGATGGAATATTATACAGTGGAGAGTCGCTCTTGAGAGAGAGAGAGAGAGAGAGAGAGAGAGAGAGAGAGATGGATACAGTGGAGAGAGAGAGAGAGAGAGAGAGAGAGAGAGAGAGAGAGAGAGAGAGAGAGAGAGAGAGAGAGAGCTCTTACTTGTAAATTTCTTCAACTCATAACTGATGGAATACTATACAGTGAGAGAGAGAGAGAGAGAGAGAGAGAGAGAGAGAGAGAGAGAGAGAGAGAGAGAGAGAGAGCTCTTACTTGTAGATTTCTTCAACTCATAACCGATGGAATACTATACAGTGGAGAGAGAGAGAGAGAGAGAGAGAGAGAGAGAGAGAGAGAGAGAGAGAGAGAGAGAGAGAGAGCTCTTACTTGTAGATTTCTTCAACTCATAACCGATGGAATACTATACAGAGAGAGAGAGAGAGAGAGAGAGAGAGAGAGAGAGCTCTTACTTGTAGATTTCTTCAACTCATAACTGATGGAATACTATACAGTAGATTTCTTCAAGAGATAAGAGATGGAATAGAGAGAGACAGAGAGAGAGAGAGAGAGAGAGAGAGCAGTCGTATTTGTACAATTTTTCAGATCCTTGTACGAAGACCTTCCCCTGAAAGAGAGAGAGAGAGAGAGAGAGAGAGAGAGAGAGAGAGAGAGAGAGAGAGAGAGAGCAGTCGTATGTGTATAATTTTTCACATCCTAGTACGAAGGCCTTCCCCTGAGAGAGAGAGAGAGAGAGAGTGAGAGAGTGAGAGAGAGAGAGAGCAGTCGTATCTGTACAATTTTCAGCTCCCAAGTGCGAAGGCCTTCCCAGAGAGAGAGAGAGAGAGAGAGAGAGAGAGAGAGAGAGAGAGAGAGAGAGAGAGAGAGAGATGTTTAATTAATGCCAATACAGGCACAAGCCTTCTTCTCCTAGTCTTCTCAATGAATTCTGATCTGTGTTTGTTGTGATATCGCAATCATCACCTGAGGTAATTGCTAGTAATTTAAACATGTAATCGAAAACACATTCTAGTTTTTGAAGGACGAACAAGTACAGCTTTCCTTGACGCATGATGTGGAAGAAAATAAGCATGTAGAAATCTTGCTTTGAAAATATAAGTTTTATGTGGTTAATTGGAACGTCTTTATTATACAAGTGTGTACGGTTTCGTTAACTCTTATTTTCAGAAATCTTGAATCGGCGTGTGCAAGATTTATATATTTATGTGTATACTTGTATGTATGTATGTATGTATGTATGTATGTATGTATGTATATATGTATGTATGTATGTATGTATGTATGTAGTATTTATATATATATATATATATATATATATATATATATATATATATATATATATATATATATATATATATATATATTTATATATATATATATATATTTATATATATATATATATATTTATATATATATTTATATATTTATATTTATATATATACTTATATTTAGATTTATATATATATATATATATATATATATATATATATATATATATATACAGTATATAATTTGAATGATGGACATGCTGGTGCCTGCAGTTTTTTGTGTATACCATTACCATGTTGGGAGAGGGTCTTTATGCATGTATGTATGTTTGTTTGTACGTGTGTTTTCTCACATCTTACCATTCCTGGATTGCTCTGCCTATTATCTAATCTCCGAAAAATTGCCTTGAATCTCCACGTGCAACCAGACACCCACCTCAGCGGTGCAGTAGTTCATCTGCAGCTATAAATCTATCCTTTATAATAACGCCTCTTTGCCAGTTGATGTCGTAAATCTC
>NC_089761.1:48409272-48444272 GCF_040412425.1 Macrobrachium rosenbergii | reverse complement strand
AACATTGAGACTGCGGTGTAGTCAAGTTTCTGGTTGTACGAATCGAATGCTGTTGTGTGATTATTTCATCTTAGGAGTCAAATATTTCGATGTAACTTAGGGAAAACTGACCTAAGGTAGGTGGAGACTACAAATTATGTAATTATATATGAATAACAAAATACTGTGAACACTTTGTATGGCTATGATATATACTGTATATATATGTATATATATATATATATATATATATATATATATATATATATATATATATATATATATATATATATATATATATATATATATAGAAATCATCAACACACAATCACGTGTGGAACAGAAATATTGGGTCATGAGTCGGGAAGTTGGGGAAAACTCGCTGGTTTTAGCTTGCCCAGGTATAGGTTCCAACTTCTTTTAGATATAGTGGATTTTCCATAAATCCTTGAGTATATATATATATATATATGTACAGTATATACATGTTTTGTATATATATATAATTTTATAAATTTTATATATATATATATATATATATATATATATATATATAATATATATATATATATATATATATATATATATATATATATATAAACATATATATTATATATATATTTATATATAGATAAATATATATATGTATATTATATTTTGTAAACAACTCTGGTCTTAATTAATTTTTTCCGATCACCCAGAGGTTGCGCGAACTCTAAATTAATTAACCGTCTCTCAGACTAACCAGACTTAAAAAAAAAAAAAGGAGCGAGGAAATAAAGAGAGCCCACAATTTCAAAGACCTCATTTATTCAGGTGATGTCAAATCACTTATGGACGGACTCCCTCTGGTGACACGAGACGATAATTACCCGATAATCATCATTAGAGCGGATAATTGCTCTCTCTCTCTCTCTCTCTCTCTCTCTCTCTCTCTCTCTCTCTCTCTCTCTCTCTCTTATGGGATGTCGTGCAAGGTGAAGAGTACGCATATTTTTTTTTATTTTTCCGTATTTATTTACTGTTTACTCCTCCTTGTTTTTGTCCTATATCTTTCTTTATCTCGTTCTTATGTCTCATCCCTTACTGTTCCTTCTCTCTCTTATTATTTTGTATTGTGTTTCGTCCCTTACTGGTCTTTCTTTAATTTACTGATGCTACTGCTCTTCAATATTTTCTTGATCTCCTCCTCCTCCTCCTCCTCCTCCTCCTCCTTCTTCTTCTCCTTCTTCTTCTTCTTCTTCTTCTTCTTCTTCTTCTTCTTCTTCTTCTTCTTCTTCTACTACTACTACTACTACTACAAGCAAGCAAGAAGTCATACTGGCCTCTTGTTCTTCTTCTTCTTCTTCTTATTCTTCTTCTTCTTCTTACTAGTACTACTACTACTAGTACTACTACTACTACAAGCAAGCAAGCAAGAAGTCTAGCTACCCAATATAGCAGGCAGTATCTCCCAAAGCAAGAGAGGAAGCATAGCATGAGCAACTCTTGAATGAAACCCCCAAGCACACGGTAGCGCATGCAAGCCACTTGGAAGGAAGAAAGAAAAAGAGATCACCTTGATTACAGCTGACAGAAAGAAAAAAACCCAAGTTACCAGGTTAAAGGCTAAAATTAAGGTAAAATAAGATCCAGAAATATGCTGAAAATGACGAGGTAGAAGTAAAAATTGAATTGTGAGGAGGAAATGATATGTAAGAGGAGAACTAAAAGAATTTTAAAAATAAGCTGGAGATAGAGAACAGGCAAGAAAAACGAGATAAGTAAGTAATTAATGTGTTGGAAACAGAGGGGAAGAGAAAATTCAATTTAGAAAGGGGAGAAATCAGGTTGAGAGAGAGAGAGAGAGAGAGAGAGAGAGAGAGAGAGAGAGAGAGAGAGAGAGAGACTGGCTCGATATTTTGTTATACGTAAGGCACCACAAGGGTAATCTCCGAATTGAGTGACAGCTAATGTCAGGTAAGAATGACGCACAACGCCAGAGTAATATAATTAGGGCGAATCAAATAAGGCCTCTTATTTCCCAACCCCTTCCCCACCATTCTTACCCCCTCCCCACCCCTCGAGCTTCACTTTGTATTGGAAGCCAGTTTTCTTAACTCCTTTTTTTTTTATTTATGTTTTATTCAGTGTTTTTCTGCAGAGCTCTCTCCCATAACTGGTATGGTACAGGTTTGGGCACAGAACGCAGTAGTACTGGTTTTAATTCAAGTCTGTTATTATTCTTATTATTAATGGTATTAGGAATTGTAGTGGTAGCACAAGTATCCATCTAATATACGTTTATTCATTTATAAATTGCATTTTTTTATATTTATACTCGCCTATACAAGTACAGTTATTATTAGTGTATATGTGGTGAAATTGTGTTAAATACAAGACTTTAAATTGGTGTACGTATCAATGACCTTAATGTTTTTTTTTTTTTTGTTAGGGGGCTCATGTTTAGTCTTAACGTACAATACTGTAAACAGTTTGATTTGGGTTCCATATTTTGTGATATCAGTTAAGGAAAAAGAAATTGACAATTTGCTGTCTTGCTTACTTTGTATGAGGCGGGAAATATTAATTTACTCTATTCGATTAGAGTACATGGGATTGAAAATTGTCATTGTGGAAAGGTTTTTATATTATATATATATATATATATATATATATATATATATATATATATATATATATATATATATATATTAAATTATATTGGGCCTCTGTAGGCTATATATATGATCTCCTGTTTCTTAGGCCGATATAGTACAGGTATAATATATATATATATATATATATATATATATATATATATATCTGTAGGCTCATATATGATCTGTTTCTTATATATATATATATATATATAGATATATATATATATATATATATATACATATATAAATATATATTTTATATACATTTATTATGTATATGTGTGTGTATGTATGTACGTATAGATTTGTATTTTTATATAATTTAGAACCATTTAGAAATATGACAAGAAGAAAATCAACCATGAGCATTCACTTAGGAGTGTTGAAAAATTGTAGGCCGAATATAACCTGTGGATCTCCTGCCATCTCAACAGAGAAATTGCTGGGAAAAAATATTTATAAAGTTTCCAAAGTCTAATTCAGGAGTTGGGAAATGTCCAGTAGTATAGCTTCAGTATTCATAATTGGTAATAACCACTGTTATAATTAATTACAGAAGCTGTGCTTTCATTGAGACCCTACCGCATTAACATGCCGTAATCTCGAAATAATGGCTGTCCAGTATCTCACAGCAATTAATACCACGGTTTTCTGGTTTTTGCTCTCTTGTGATTTCATACAACAGGTCCCAGGGGAGGAATATGGATATTAGGCCAACGGGGAAGAAGCAGTCAAGGTTTAAACTTTTTAATTGGTTTTATTTTTCTTTTATTATAGCTAAACATTTAATATTAGATTTAATGTAATTTTACTTTTTGATTCCTTATAAGTTAAGTATACCTTAGTTTAACCAGACCACTGAGCTGATTAACAGCTCTCCTAGGCCTGGCCCGAAAGATTAGACTTATTTTACCTAGCAGTGGGACCTACAGCTTATTGTGGAATCCGAACCACATTATGACGAGAAATGAATTTCTATCACCAGAAATAAATTCCTCAAATTCTTCATTGGCCAGTAGGAGAATCGAACGTGGGTCTAGCCGAGTGCTAGCCGAGTACGATATGGACCCGTCCAGTGAGGAACTGAGATTCCTTATAATCCCCGTAGGATTCCATGGGGGGTGGGAGTAGTGCAACTTACTCTGCGCTTCAAGCATTACTTAAGGTTCTTTGCAGCGTTCCTTAGGCCCCTAGCTGCAACCCCTTTCATTCCTTTTACTGTACCGCCGCTCATATTCTTAATTCCTTTTAAACCTCTTTCAGTTTTTCCTTGAGCGCAGAATGACCTCATAGGTCCCAGCGCTCGGCTTTCGGCCTAACTTGTGTATTCTATCTATTTATCCCTTATAATAACCCAGTAGACAGAATAGGCCCAGAAAAAAAAATACATTAAATAACGAAACGAGAGTCGAGAACTTTTTTTTTTATTCCTTACCTTTTTTTATTCCTTACCTTTTCAACTGGTTTAATTAAATGAGCCCGGAGTCGTTAATATTCATAAAGCCAGTTCGATAATGCGGAATACATTAACTGGACACGCTATTAGCTGTTGGTGTTTTTTTCCGAGGTAGGGTTAGTTTTTTTTATTAATTATATTTGGAAAATGTTGCGCTCTTTGTGCTTTTTGTTTGAGGGTTTTTATCGAGTTTAACATGTTTTTCTGAAAGTTGTTATGAGGGGTTTGGAAACTGCGCTGTTTGTGTTTTTTTATTAAAATAGTTATGATTTATGGGACAATAGATAGACAGTTACAATTAAAATGATTGAGTACCCTAATTTATATATATATATATATATATATATATATATATATATATAAATATATATATATATATATATTATATATATATATATAATATATATATATATATATATATATATATATTATATATATATATATATATATATATATATATATATATATATATATATATGTATATATGTATATTATATACTTATACATATACGCGTGTGTGCATGCATGCATGGATGCGGGTGAGCGTACATTTTCTTTTATGAAAAGAGCGCCAGTATAGATAAGTACACTAAATTAGTGCGATCTGTAGATCTGTAGAACAGAGGATAAATTAAGTTGTCAAGAGCGATCACCCTTTTAGCAACTGCTTTGTCAAGCAGGTTTTATCGCAGGTCCATCCCGTTGATTGACAGCTCCTCATCTCTGGCGAGTCTGCTCTGATGGATCAATTGATGAGAAGTTACCTGACTTTGAGGGAAGTTACCTCGGTTTGTGAGGTGTTAGCTGGTTTTATAAGAAGTTACGTGGATTATTGAGAAGTTGTCTGACATAGCAGGTCTTACGGGAAGTTACCTGACTGTGTTGGAAGTTACCTTGCTTTGTGAGAAGTTACTAACATACCTGGCCGTATGGGAGGTTTACCTTGCTTTGTGAGAAGTTACCTGATATACCTGGTCTTATGGGAAGTTTACCTGGCTTTGTGAGAAGTTACCTGACATACCTGTTCTTATGGGAAGTCAACAGACTGTGTTGGAAGTTACCTTGCTTTGTGAGAAGTTACCTGACATACCTGGTCTTATAGGAAGTTACCTGACTGTGTTGAAAGTTACCTGGCTTTATGAAAAGTTGTTTGATATACCTGGCTTTGTGTAAAGTTACCTGGCATTGTGAGAAAACTTTTTGCTTACCTGGCTTAGTGAGAAGTTACCTGACGCAAAGAGAAGGAATATGAATTTTTGAGAAGTTATCTGGCTTACCTGCCTTTGTGATTAATTATCTAGCTTGCCTGGTTTTGTGAGACGTTGCCAGGTTTTCACATTAATTTGCTGGATAAGTATGATTCTGTAAATAAGTAAGGGTGACAGGTGTTTCTGATTTTCGTGTGTTTGATAATTAGCCAGTGGTTGAATTTCTCTACCTGCTAATCCCCATAGGGGGGTAATGCCATCAGTGCACCTCGTGTTGGGCACCGTAGGCATAACGTAAGGTTCTTTGCGGCGTTCCTTTGGACCCTAGCTGCAACCCCTTTTCATTCCTTTTATTGTGCCTCCACTCACATTATCTTCCATCTTACTTTCCACCCTCCCCTAACAATTGTTTCATAGTGCAACTGCGAGGTTTTCCTCGTGTGACAATTATAAAAAGTCCTTTACTGTCAGTTTCCCTTTCAGCGCTGAATGACCTCATAGGTCCCAGCTCTTGGCCTTTGGCCTAAATTCTATATTCCTATTCCAATTGTAAAGTGCTTAGTAATTTCCCTCTTAACTCGGTTGTTGCTGGTATTTATTGTATGTTGAAAATTCCAGTATTTGGGTTTGAAAAATTCTGGAGTCAAGAAGTGTCTTATGGATGAGAAAATGCATGGTTATAAAAACACCTTTCTCGGTACGAAATATTTGCCATGAAAAATACCCTTGTGCGGGGTAAGAAAAGTTCTTATCAGAACGGCCAATTTCGGGTGAAAGGCATGATGGCTCAGGTATCAAAAATACCCACTTTAGGTGGAGGTAGAATTTGGGTACCGTAGTATGATACTAAAACTAATGGTAAGCGTGGGCTAACTGTGGAGATAAGATTTACCTAATTTTTGTATAATACAGTTTCTGGATGTTCAAGTCAGTTTGTGTGAGCAAAAAAAAAAAAAAAAAAACCAGTCCGGGGATTCGACAAATTCCTGGTTTGTCATTGTAAGCAAAGGAAAAGTTAGGACAAAAAAAGAAAAAATACCCAATCCGGGGATTCGACAAATTCCTGGGCATCCTTCTAACAAAAATGAACAAGGCATACATTGGACATAAAAAAATGTGTAAATTAGGTATAATGCAAAGCTGTGAATCATGCAAGTAAAACAATGTAATTATCTGTCATAGGCTTGTTTTCACCTTTTCTTATGTTTTGAGTGAATATATCATATTAAAGATATTGTTATAAATGGAAGGTGCGAGAGACAGATGATAATATTAGCAATGCCAATAACTATTATAGTGATTATTGCCTGGAATTAAAAGAAGCTTTTAATAATAATAATAATGAGAGCAACACCCACATAATTCGGAGCACAATACAATCCAAATTGTCCCAGTGTTATCCAATTGGCCACGACTTCAGCATAGCAGCGGCCACGTCTGGTCGAGAGTGAGCCATACAGTAGGCCTATACCGTTTGAATAGGCTTAAACCCCCTTCAGCCTACCAATTTTATGGCCTGCTTTGACACAATGGGGCAGCCTACCGGTAAGGGATAGAAGGAAAGTAGATATAAAAGGATAGGAACAAGGCCTCGCGGATAAGACGATAGTTTACGATGCTCTTAAAGTTGGCGTTTGGAACGGTTTCTCAGGATAAAGGGTTTCAGATCCCTTTCTGGCAGGGGGATTTATGGGAGGATGGTCTGTCTGTCCCTGTCTGTCTGTCTGTTTATCTGTCCGTCTGTCCGTGTGGACGCAAGCTCGTAGCGCGCGAGTAAGGTCGAAAACGCGTGTTCTCATGCAGGTTCTCATGCATATGCGTACGCTTTTACGTAACTGTTTTGATTTCTTCAGTAGAATATTTATTTGGTTTTTTTACAAAATTTTAGAATAAAATGATAACGCCTTGGCCACAGTGACACTCACTCACACACACTATATATTTACACATATATATATGTATATATACACATATTTATAACTGAATCACGAAAATATGCTAAGTAAAGGACGACAGTCGAAAGTCCTCGCATCACTCCACTTTTTCTCTTTCCTTCGTGGATTTTGTCTTTATTTATATACATATATATGTGTGTGTATGTGTTTGTGTTTGTAGGTGTTTTTAATATGTGTAATGCTCTCTCTCTCTCTCTCTCTCTCTCTCTCTCTCTCTCTCTCTCTCTCTCTCTCTCTCTCTCTCTCTGTCTCTCGGAGGCTTTCACTCATTTGGCCTCCATTTTTCCCTTGCCAGCCAACGCAAGGAGTAAGACCGTTTTACTTTTGCTGCATCTTGTTCTCCCACGCAGAAAGCGAAGTAACAGGTTTAATGCTTAGGCTCCTGGTATTCAGGACCAATGCTCTTTTTCCCTTCCTCGTCCATTCAGAAAACTGCTTTTCTCTCTCTCTCTCTCTCTCTCTCTCTCTCTCTCTCTCTCTCTCTCTCTCTCTCTCTCTCTCTCAGTGTGTGTACATGTATTTTCTTCAGTTAAGCTGTATAGTCGAACATCCTTTGTTAGGTATTTCTGTAGTTTTGAAGTGTTGTTTACAAGGTGTTTTGCACACTTGCAATTGTATGCACCCGCACACACTTTCTCTTCATTGAATAAGAGACATACGATTTCAAAGTCTTCTAAAATATAATTGTATTTTTTTCATACACAGAGTAACCCTGGCAGCTACACCGGTTTTAACCTCTGGTCGGTGCTCCCCTGTAGTTTAGTCAAGAAGTCAGTGTTCCTGGTTTCTGCTGCTCTTTTGCGTTAAAAGTCGATGACTCTTCTCCATTTGCTCTAAAGGTAACTGAAGAGTCTGTTCCTCCTTCCGCCTCTTTACTTAAGAGGTCAGTGCTCCGCCTTCCTCTTCCTCTTTTGACTGAGAAACCTGTGCTCTTCCTTCCTCCTCTTCACCTCAGAAGAAAATGTTCCCTTACTGCCTCTTTCCCACTTTTCTGTAAAGTCGATTTTTTTTTTCTTTTCTTGAGAATCTAGTGCTCCTACTTCGTGTTTTTCCTTTACCTGAGACATTAATGCTCCTCCGTCCACCTCTTTTGCTTGCAAAGTAAATGTTTTACTTCGTCGTGCCTTGTAAGTGACTTCTGTTATACCTTCGGTTGGATACTTAGGAGCTCCACTTCCTCTTGCCTTATAATTCAGATCATCTTTTCCTCTTTCTTGAGAACTGTTTTCTCCTCTTCCTCTTATGCCTGCAGAGTCAGTGTTCCCTCCTTCCTCTTTTGCGAACTTATCGTTGTTGTTCTTCCTCTTCTTGTTGGTGAGGTCACTACTCCTTCCTCTTCCTCTTTTGATGAAAAGTTAATAGCCATATTTATTCTGTTTGTCCAGAAGTCATTATTCCAAAAATGTTAGTTGCCTTATTTATTTTGTTTGTCCAAAAGCCAGTATTCCAACTCTCCTAACGTCCTGAAAAGTGAGTGGTACTCCTCGCCTTTTCTCCTTTCATTGAGGATATAGTGCTCCTCAGTTCTCTGATCTTTGCTTGAGAGGTCAGTGCTCCTTCCTCCTCCTCCTTCTCCTCTTCCTCTTTGCCTGCGAAACCGTTGTCTTGTCAAGAGAAACTTGTAGAGGTCAGGTTGTCCATATAAAGTCGCGCATTGTAAACTGTGACTTGTACTCAACGCCCTCCGTCAACCGGGACTTACTTTTCAAAAACTCCGTCGTAAAAGATGTCCCGTGTCCCATCCTTCGCGAATTGTGTAGCAGATGGTCCCCCTGTAAAGCTTCTTTAAAAATTCTCGCATACTTCTTTTGGGATGGACGTTTGTGGGGGGCAGGGGGCTTGGGTTTATCACTGGGATGTGTGGCCGGTCATGAGCTGGGACCGTGGGGAGGATGAGGGACGGTCTTCGAAAAATACACCTGATCGCTGGGTCCCGGTTGAAACATACTGCCGAGTTGCACCGAGGACAGGCGTAAATAAAAACCCTTTATATTTCGGAGATTGCTCCAATACATTATTATTTGAATTACCCTGCCCCAGTACAGAGAGATTGTTAAATACAATAGCAAAAATACATCGAGCACTGTTCGGTAATATGTCATGATGATGAAGGGCTATGCTTACTGTCCAACGCGTTTTCATTAGCAGGGCCGTATATCACCCAAATATGGCAGCTTCGGTTCGGGATTGGAGTTGTGGTGGGGGCGGGGTGGTGAATGAGGGACCGCGCAAAGAAAACGGGAATCGCCAGGGGTAACGCAAATACGCACAGGTATAGATTTGCTTTCTTTCGCTCTGCGAATTATTGCTTTGGGGATTGAGGCAGCGTAATTATTGCCGGCGCCGACCTTTCTGCGTCCTCTCTGAAAGAGCTTCGGGATAGACCGTTTTTCTGAGACTGGAATGATAGGCCTTAGAAAATAATCTACAGTTAATGAGTGTGCAATATGAGATGTTATAGACCATGACACCATGATTTCAGCGGCGTACGCTCTGGAATGTGCTGCACGGCAAACCTTTAGATTTTACTCGCGTTGTATCCAAAAGGTAATTAAGTATTAAATAGCCATTGAGAGATTAATGAATAAAAACATGAAATGTTTTGGAACCTACGTAATTAATAAAGGAGACGACTATAATTAAAGGAGAAACTGGTTTGCCTGTGGCACCTCCAAGACAAATTTTCCAGGCACTGACTTTGTGCTTTAAGTTAAAAGTTACACTATTAAGAAGAGACCATGGCATTTCAGCTTTTGGGTGGAAAGGGAACTATATCGAAAAGGCGTCGACTTCATGTCTGTCATACTAAAAAGAAAGAGATGGTGATCTACTTCACCAAGTGGAAAGAGGCGATGTTGAAAAGAAACAAAAAGTTCCTCTTTGAGCTAAGTGGAAGGAGATCGTATTAAAAAGATAGACCTGTTGAAAAGAAACAAAAAGGTCCTTTCTGAACTAAAGGGAGGAGCCATATTGAAAAGAAAAAAAATATCCTTTCTTAGCAAACTGTCAGAGAATAATATTCAAAAGAAACAAGATTCCTCTCTTGAGGTGAGGTACGTGGAAGGAGCCCGTGTTAAAAGGAGGCAGTGGTTTTTCTGTAGCAAGTCGAGGACGACCACTTCGAAACGAAGCAGTATCCTTTCCAAAGTAAGTGGCAGGAGGCCATATTGAAAAGAGACAGTGGTCTTTCTGGAACGGGTCGAGGACGACATCTCGAAAAGAACGATGTCCTTCCTAAACTAAGTGGCAGGCGGCCATGTTGAAAAAAGACAGTGGCCTTTCTGCAGAAAGTCGATGACGACCATTTCGAAAAGAAACAGCATCCTTTCTCAACTAAGTGGCAGGAGGCCATATTGAAAAGAGACAGTCTGCAGAGAGTCGGGGACGACTGTTTCGAAAAGAAACAATATCCTTTCTGAATTAAGTGGCAGGAGGCCATATTGAAAAAAGACAATGGTCTTTCTGCAGCAAGTCGATGACGACCAATCCGAAAAGAAACAGCGTCCTTTCTCAACTAAGTGGCAGGAGGCCATATTGAAAAGAGACAGTCTGCAGCGAGTCGACGACGACTGTTTCGAAAAGAAACAATATCCTTTCTGAACTAAGTGGCAGGAGGCCACATTGAAAAAAGACAATGGTCTTTCTGCAGCGAGTCGAGGACGACCATATCGAAAAGAGACAATGACCTTCTCCGAGCCTTAAGTGGCAGCATCGTCTTAATAGCCGTACCCAAAGCCAGTCTCTCGTGCTGTTCGCAGCGTCAGGGAAGAAGAAAAATGGAGGGTCATTTGTCGGGGCACTGCAATGGAGCCGATGTATATATATACGCCCGCGAATGATTTGTCATTGCTTGGGCAAATCGACATGCCCCGGGGCGTATAATTAGGCAGCATAAATAACGTTCGGAGGTACTGCCTGGTCAAATATGCCTTTGTGTTGAGAGGGAGTGAACTAACTGACCGACGCTTGTAAAAAAAATTCTGTGAATTTTATTTTTGTTTTTATGTTTCCTTTCTTGGGTACATCTGCTCCAAATTTCAACCTGGACCATACTGATGTGGCTGGGTTATGTTTCTGGGGGGTGGCCCTGATTTCCTGAAGGCTTCATGGAGCGTATTATTATTATTATTATTATTATTATTATTATTATTATTATTATTATTATTATTATTATTATTATTATACGTGTTAGCATGTATATTGCTGTTACCAGTATCAAGTAATGCCTAGGATTCTTATACGATGTGTCATTGCATGCTTCTTCTCAAGAAGAGACAGTCTTTTACTAACAATGTATTTTTTATTGGATAAGAAAAAGGCTGTGGGTAAGTGTTCGTTGATGACATATAGTCCCCCGTAGGCTTTCCCCACCAAAAAAAAAAAAAATCAGAAATAAAAATTAAAAATGTAAACGTCGTGGAAATGAATGCAGAAAAGATATTGTAACATGAATTAATAATTGGTATTGTTGTCTTATTATATGTCCGTTTTTGGCGTTCAGTAAATGATGATGTCATTCATTTAAGTGTTATTTTGGTATAACATCGTTCTTTTAATTTAAAAAAGTAACTTATTTTTATAGTATGGATATTGATGAAGTTTAAGGTTCGTCCTCCTGTAACTAATTTGTCCAGTTTATTCTCATTTGATAAATCTTTATTCATTCACCTGTTGAATTTGGCTATTCCTCACTTTCTTCACCATTCTTTATATATATATATATATATATATATATATATATATATATATATATATATATATATATATATATATATATATATATATATATATTTTTTTTTTTTGTCTTTTGCTATTCAAAATGCCACTTGTCGTTTTTTTAAAGGGTGAATAATAGCTATATTTAATAACACACGCTTTCAAACGCAGATTACCTTTTAGACTGCAACTAAAAATGTCTCCAATTTTTTTCAAGAAGTAATTTTTTTCTTTCCTTTTTTTTAAAATCCTTTTACGTTCTTTTTATATTAGAGCATCTAATGAACTGAATCTTATCTAGCGTCTTGTTTGGGCTATCAGGGAGGCAAACTAGAAACCTGTTTGTCCTGTTGGTTCCCATGGCAAAAAAGGGCGATTCTCCGTACACAGCCGAGGGAAAAGCCCTTGGCCGGGCGATGGTATCCTGTGGCGTTAAATTAATGAGATGAAATCAGGGTTAACGAATGAGTAGATACGCAGAAAGAATGATTGATGATAAGCAGAAATACAGGGTGATAATTGTTAAGAAAATGGATAAGCTGAAATAAAGGCACAGGTGTAGGTAATAAGGGGAATGAATATAAAAATACGAAGGAATGAGGTGAAATCAAGGGGAATTAAGTTCATTTTTAGTAAATAAGCTGATGAATGAAGACGAAAAAGAATGAGATGAAGTATACTTTAGACGAATAGGTAGAGAAATGGATTAACCAAGGTTAAAAAAAAACAATAAACAGGATAAGTGAAATGAAATGACTAACAGATTACTGATTTATGAAGGAAAGGCAGAAATGAGATGAAACCAAAGGAAATGACCAAGTAGATAAATCGACTTTAAGAATGTAAAGAAGAGATAGCAGACGTCTCAAGAGATTGACCAAAGCTAAAAATGCAATTGAAGATGATGAAATCGGAGTATATGTTTAGCCGAACTGATAAATAAAGATAAAATAGAGAGGAAAAAAAGGATGCATTTTACATACATGAATAGGAAGATAATCGATAAACTGACGAGAGGTAAAAAATAGTGAATAAGATGAAATCATTGTAAATAAGTATGCTTATTTATAAGATAAAATCATAAATAAATATTAATGTTCGTGTGCATCCTTCAAACATTTTACTGCACTATTTTACACCGTTATTTTGGTTTACATTTCATTATTTGTGGATCACCTTACTCGGCTGTATACCTACTTAAGTAATTTTACCCCGTTTAAGGAAGTAATGCTTTTCGTTCTATTAGCATGACAACGTCAAAAGTAACGAGTGGATTTGGATTAACGTTGAAGGTATTCATTATGCATTCCCTTCCAGGCGATTAACGTTACGTAGAGTTAGTTCATATTTCACATTAGAAAACCTCTGGAAATCTTCGTCGATAACGTTCAGTTCAGTAGAAGCTCGCTCGTTCGATAGGAAGCGATTATTTAGTTTCTGAAGAATTTTTACACCCTGTAAATACCAGTATGAAAATAAGTCATCATGGTTATTGATCTTTTACATCAAGTCACTAATGTTACAGAGTCATTTGTAGATTTTACTGTCGCTTACGTCAAGGTCTGAAGAATTCTGTAGACCTTAGTTTATGTAAATCAGCGTCAGAAAGTGTATTGACTGAGAAAATAGTATAAAATGAACGATCGCGTTCATAGTAAATAAATGCCTTAAAAAGAAAGTCAACACAAATTTGGATTACCGCAAAAAAATGTTAAATCTTGGCGAAAGAATAAAAGTAAATTCGGCGTTAAAGTGTGTAGCGACTCTCAAATATTGAAAATAAATTGTTTTAAATAAGTATCCCTTTTTGGGTAATAAAGACCTTGAAATGAAGTTTGACGTTCTTAGCTAATAAGTGCCCTTAAAAGTGAGTAGTTAAGAAAAATGAAGGCTTGGATTAATTTGGGAAAAGGTTATCCTGTAGTGAAGAATTTGTGAGCAAAAAAAAAAAAAAAAAAGACTTTTAACGGATACAAGAAAAGAGAGGTTTGTGATCTTATCGCCATCTGTGGTCCAGATTGGTATAATTATGTCGCTTACCCACACGAGGAAGTAGATAAAGAAAAACCAGGCAAGGTGTATTTAAAAAGAAAAAAAGCAATAGAATGTATAAGGCGAACCTTATAGATGACTTTGAATTGTTTAGAATTGAGAGAATGGGGTTAAAATGAGTCTCTTGAAACTGACTTATTATCGGGATTTTCTCGTATCACGTTCCCTCGCGTCTGTGACCCTATTCTGTAGCTTCTTGTGTCCTCTCCCTTACCCCCTCCTCCTCCCCTCCCTCCCTCCCGCCCTATCTCCCTCACAAAGAAAAAGGACTGATAGCATTGGTAAGCTACAAAGGTCCCTCTTTGATCCGTAGGACGGTCTTCGAGTGACACTTAGTCAGTGGGAACTGGCGTCCTTACGTTCTTCTCCTGACACCGAGATTAACCTCAGTGTGCGAGTTTGTTTTTATCTACTAAACGTCACATCTTGTATTAACCTATTTCTTGTTTGATACCCCTTTCCATTTTATATGTAGATTTTCTTTTCTTTTTCCAAAAGAAAAATTCCTCGTTAGGCGAGTCGATAGAGTTGTGGGCTAGCATTCGCTAGGCCCGAGTTCGAGTCTCCGGCTGGCTAATGAAGAATTAGAGGAATTTATTTCTGGTGATAGAAATTCATTTCTCGGCATAATGTGGTTCGGATTCCACAATAAGCTGTAGGTCCCGTTGCTAAGTAACCAATTGGTTCTTAGCCACGTGAAATAAGTCTAATCCTTCGGGCCAGCCCTAGGAGAGCTCAGTGGTCTGGTAAAACTGAGGTATACTTAATATTTTTTCAAAAGAAAAGAAAATTTAAAGATGGAAACTATAAGTAAGAAAATACGATAAAATTAAGAAAAAATGATTGAAAAAATGTAATTATTTATTTACATATTTTCAATAATTTTTTCTTAATTTTATCGTATTTTCTTACTTATACTTTCCATCTTTAAATTTTCTTCTCTCTCTCTCTCTCTCTCTCGCTTAATTTGATTACGCCTTTGCCATTTGCATTCCCGATGTTCTCGCCATTTTCTTTTCTCGTTTATTCTTCTTACTGTTATACTTATTCTTCGCTTCCTTGGGAAGGATTAGAAAGTGAATGCCATGTTGTAGGGCAAAGTTGTTATATCTCAGATTTAACTTGTCACGGCGCTACCTCTCTCTCTCTCTCTCTCTCTCTCTCTCTCTCTCTGTGCGTGTTTTCCTGTTATCTAGAGTGCCATATATTTATTCCATCGTTATTTTTATATTTGATTTGATATTTTCAAAACAACTACGGTAACTGTGACTCCTTGGCTATTTATATTTTATTCAGTCGCATAACGGTTAACATTCCGTAACAGCAGTGATGAGTTCATTTATTATTTAAGAGGAACGGAGGTCAAGAAAGACTGGCTTTAGATGTGAAGGAAATATTCCAACCATGGATTTCTTAAGAAATATATTTTGAAATCGGTAATTATATTTGCACTGACCTGAAATAAACATCATTTTCGTGTTCGTCGTGCAACAGATAACTGTTGTAACTTCATGCGCCATGCCCGGGATCGTGGCAAGATGAGAAAAAGGAAGGTATCTCTATTTACAAATAAGATTTCAAGGTTTCAGAAAAAGAAATCTTAGTTAAAATAGTGTAAACAGGCGGATCCTCGAAGGGGATAACGCCATCAGTCCAACTCACGTGGTGCACTAAAATAATTATATCTTAGTTTAACCAGACCGCTGAGCTGATTAACAGCTCTCCTAGGGCTGGCCCGAAGGATTAGATTTATTTTACGTGGCTAAGAACCAACTGGTTACCTAGCAACGGGACCTACAGCTTATTGTGGAATCCGAACCACATTATGCCGAGAAATGAATTTCTATCACCAGAAATCAATTCCTCTACTTCTTCATTGGCCGGTCGGAAGGTCGAACGCTGGGCCAACAGCGTGCTAGCCGAGAGCTCTGCCCACCCCTCCAATGAAGAACTACGTGGTGCACTAAAGGGTCTTTGCAACCGTCTCTCATTTCTTTTATTGTACCTCCGTTCGTATTCTCTTTCTTCCATCTGACTTTCCACCCTCTCTAAAAAATTGTATCACAGTGAAACTGCGAGGTTTTCCTCCTGTTACACCTTTCGAACCTTCTCATTGTCAATTTCCCTTTCAGCGCTGAATGACCTCATAGGTCCCAGTGCTTGTCCTTTGGCCTAAATTCTCTATATATTTTATTCTAAACAGGCGGTTGGAGTATCTTGCCATTATATTTACCATACGTCTTTTTCCCCCCCTCCCATAGAAGATGGCGTCAGAAAGGTACTTCCTTGAGGTATATCAGAATGTCTCTAGGGATGAGGTTGCTAGGCACGCCCCATATGATGTTGGTGCCTATTTACAGCTTCGGGTGCTGGTGGGTGGGAGGGGGAATGATTTGTAGAGCTGCTAAACTAGGTATTTATTACGTTGTCCCTTTTTTATATATTTAATATAACTGGAGACTTTTCATGTACGTGACAATGTTGAAAAGAAAAGACATTGCCAATTTAAGGATGAACTTTCAGCTTTTCAGTGTAACTGTTATTCTTACAACTAAATGATTATTTTACTTGAAGTCTGTTGATCGTGGACAAATTGCTTTTTTATTATGTTTTATATTATATTTTATTTTTCTTTCGGTATATGTTATTATCGAAAATGAAGAGCAAGCCTTTACTTCGTCTTCTATAAGTAGTTGTCAGTAAAACTTATTCCTCGCTCAGAGCAATCCTTTCAGTATTTTTTCTCCTACAGAGGAAAGGGTGTAGATAATATATAGCTCAGGATAACATCTTTATTCTCTCTCTCTCTCTCTCTCTCTCTCTCTCTCTCTCTCTCTCTCTCTCTCTCTCTGACTGTTAAATATTACTCAATATATTCCCCTTAACAGCTGTTAAATATTGCTCAATATGTTTCCTTTAACAGCCATTGTTTTCAGCGCCCCTACCTAAATGGCCCTCTCTCCCACCCATCCACCCACAATCCCTGGCTCCGTACGGGTTGTTCTTCTTCCACCTCGACTTGTGGCCCCCTAGCGGGTATAGTGTTGTTTAGGGGATGTCCTGATTTTTTGTTCCTTGCGCGCTGTTGGTCCTTATGGCGAACTCAAGGATTTCGAAGTCCTTATTTTGTTTTTCTTGTGTGTTTGTTTCGTGTTGTGTGTTCGTAGCAGATGGATTATCTGATTTATTTTATCCCTCTCCCTTGTTTGTGTGTGAGAAAGGCGAAGTATCGAAGGCCTGGCTCGGAAATTATTTTTCAGGAGATTTTTGATGTAGCCAAAGGGGCTTTTATGTGAGCAGTCTTGCTGATTGTCGCGTGTACGTCGGCAAAATCCCTCAGGTGGAATTATAACTGAATATTAAGTATTTTTCCGCATCAAATTACCTAATAATCAACGTATTTTCTAATTTACCTGATAACCTGTATTATTTTCTAATTTACCTGATAATTTATTTTTTTCTTGCATCTTGCAGTACTGAGATATAGTTATCAGCAAAAACTTGGAATTTTTGGATGACAAGAAAATCGATTTAATTTCCTTAAGTACTATACAGCCTTTGTCGTCCTAAGAGGATAAAGATATTTTAAATCGTACGGAAGTTAAAACGGAAATCAGTATAAAATCTGCATAAACTGTAAGAGGCCTCTGGGAATGTACAATGTATGAGAACGTACCGAATTCATCGGTGCCAAAGGCCACAGTCGAAGTGACGCCAGCTTTTCGTGTGAAACGAAATCAGTCAATCTTGCAACGCCCCTTTTCCGGGGTCGTCAGCAACCTTGGTAACCAGTTGGTTCTTAGCCACGTAAAATAAATCTAATCCTTCGGGCCAGCCCTAGGGGAGCTGTTAACCAGCTCCTCAGTGGTCTGGTTAAACTAAGATATACTTAACCTTGAATATACTTAACCTTGAATGTGATATTTAATGAGTGGAATGTGTTCATCGTCAATTCAGCTTTACCTCGTGTTGCAGAATTCAGATCTGGCTTCACAGCTAACCTAACTCGTCCAGCTTCCTCTCATATAAGGAGGTGGCCGAAGAGAGCCAGTCAGTTCCCAAGGAATTTATTTGGCTCCTTTTAACTCGGCACTTCCTAAGACCACTTTGTGTTTTCCCGAGATGTTTTTATGCGCTGGAAATGATTTAGGAAATTGGTTTCTCTATATTTAGGATACAGTTCGACGAAGAGAGTCGGTGTTTATTTACAGATTTGTTTGTATACGTATGAAATTGGTTTTTATGTTTATGGATATAGATGTTCTAGGTTTAGTCATGCTATATAAATAGCAGCAGGATGTAGGAAGTGTCTTTATTTATTTGTTTATTTTAATAGATATTGTAGGAAAAAATCCGACATACAAGGCGGATGATGGTACATCATTAACACTGACTGAGCGTGCACGCGCGCACCCATTCACCCTTGAGCCTCTCCTTTTGAGATTATTTCTTGTCAAAGATGAGGAAAACTGATAAGCGACTTGGTAAATGATTCAAGGCATTTTTCGCCGCCATTTAATATTAATTATAATTTTTTAATGTAAGTCTTTAATTTTTTTCGGTTAAAGTGTGTAATCATAATGATCTCTGGTAATTGCTTTAATTTTGCTAGTTGAGTGGCTGAGCGTACTTCGTTAATAATAATAATAATAATAATAATAATAATAATAATAATAATAATAATAATAATAATAATAATAATAATGAGAGAAACAAATCCACAGTTACGTATGGGTACATGGGTACATATATTTAAAAATAAATCTCTACAGAGACCTTTCGGGAATCTTTTCGATTCCCCTTTTGAATCGAACAGATTCCCGAAAGCTCTCTGTAGAGATTTATTTTTAAATATATGTACCCATACATAACTCTGGTATGTACCCATACATAACTCTGGATTTCTTTCTCCATTTCAAGACTCGTTACTGTAAAGTATTTTTTAATAATAATAATAATGATAATAATAATAATAATAATAATAATAATAATAATAATAATAATAATAATTATTATTATTATTATTATTATTATTATTATTATTATTATTATAAACTATCATGAGCATTCAGACAATCCCTACGTCAGCAAGCGTGTTACCGTAGAGTATTTTTTAAGAATAGTGGCAATAATAATAATAATTAATAATAATAATAATAATAATAATAATAATAATAATAATAATAATAATAATATTATTATTATTGTTATTATTATTATTATTATTATTATTATTATTATTATTATTATTATTATTATTATTATAAACTGTCATGAGTATTCAGACAATCCCTACTTCAGTAAGCATCAAGGATTCCTGCCAGCCTTCTAGAAGTGTCTATTACTTATTTTTATTTTTATTTACCGTCTCTTCTGTTACTAGATAAGCATCAATACTTTCAAATAAGTGATTATCTTTACTTTGTGATCAGTAGTTATATGTTTACTGGTAGATTTAATTTGATATTCCCCCAAAGAAGTGACCAGCACTATTATGTTTATGACATTCATTCTTTTTCTTCAATATCTTATACAATGATACTCGAATCTCCTTCTAAAAGACAAGGTTATCGTTAATATCTGTATTTTATTGTTTTATACCTTATTCATATATTCTTTATTTTTATCTCTCGATATGAGCAAAATGAGAAAAAGGATAAGGCTAACAGATATCTCCTCTTAAAAAAGAAAAAGGTATAAAAAAAATTTCCAAACCTGTTTTGTGTTTATTTTTATTTTTTATTTTTATGCCATTCAATTTTCTCAGCATACCTGTACTATTTCTTCCGATCTTCCGATATGACAGAAGTAGAAGCGAATGACAGACCGAAATCTGCTGTTATATAAAAAGCAAACATTTTCTGTCATTCAATTTCTCTCTTTTTTTTTTTTTTCCTATACGTTCCATTCGGATCCCAGATATAACAGAAAGAAGCCGAAGAAAAAAGACTGACAGAAATGTAATTTCACAGACCAAAAAAAAAAAAAAAAAGCTCAGCATCAGACGACGGAGTCTTGGCACCGACTCTTTTCCGAAGCCGCAACACGCGATCGCCAGTCCAGATAGAACTTTTAACTTTTGTCTCGGGGCGGCTAAATAAGGCAAGTGGCCTTTCCTGCCAAATAAGAACAGAACTAATACTTACTTAGGCACCGAGAAAGATAAATATCTAGCATCGTCGGTGAACGGATTTGGCGTACCTGGAGAGTGTGTGTGTGTGTTTGTGTTGGTGTGTGTTTGTATGCTTGTGTATGAATGATTTGGTGCATCGTATTCTCCTCTGGGGGTTGTTTTGGTAAGTGTTTTTGCTTGCGAGTTTTGTTTATTGATTCTGTATATTTTTATGAGGTAGAAGTATCACTGATTGTTTTTTTCATGTGTTTGTGTTTTTCATGAATATCGTGTTTTCTTTGGTGGTGATGGCAGCGTGTATTTATTGTGTGATTGTAATAACACTATTGTAATTTTTCCCGTTTTTTTTTGCGTTGTTTCCCAGGACACATTTTACATGTGAGTTTTTATTTCAATTACTATAATTTTCCGGGGTAGGGAGTATCGGATTATTTTTTTTTTATTTGTGGACGGTAAGGATTCTTGCGTGCTCCTTCACACACACGTCCCAGACACGGATGTTTTATCCTGTATTTCCTGATCTCCTCTTAAGGATTTTCTGCTTCGTTTCTTGACGTCTCACTTGTAATTTACACGTTGGAACATTATCTGTATTGTACCTCCCGCGTGAAGAGACTATTTTTGATAAGATAATCTTATACTGAATGGTTTTGTTCATCAGCAGAATAAGGGGTTTCTGATTGATTGATTGATTAAACTGGCCTTACAGTAACAGTGGTCTAAGATGCCTGGCAGCCTGTTGGGTGTGTTATTTGTTAAGGGGAAGAAGAAAATTATATATAGGCGATTTGATGAACCGTGACGGAAACTGTTTTCTATTCTTAGTAAGCTGATTATGACAGATTATATATATATATATATATATATATATATATATATATATATATATATATATATATATATATATATATATATATGTATGTATTATATATATGTGTGTGTTTTATGTATACACACGTACATATATGTATATGTATTATGTATGTATGTATTATGTATATAATATATATATATATATATATATATATATATATATATATATATATATATATATATATATATATACTGTATATATATGTGTGTGTGTGTGTGTGTGTGTGGGTGGATGGGTATGTGTGTATCCTGGAATACAGTCAGTCTGGCCGTGCCCAAAGATAGCGTATATTTTTTGTCGGTAAGTATCGGTTGCATTCGTTGCTGATATGCCCCGGGTGTAGGGCAGGCAGCACCCACTTAGGACATCCCAAATCTGTTAGGGTGCATGGGGCATGTGCGTGTGGCGTGTGATCTACTCACCCATCGCACGATTTCCTTGAGCTTTTGTAACTCTCTCTCTCTCTCTCTCTCTCTCTCTCTCTCTCTCTCTCTCTCTCTCTCTCTCTCTCTCTCTCTCTCTCTCAGTATGTCCCTTTGCCACTGCAATCATCTTTGGAATTCGCTGGCTTTGGCAAGGGCGTCCTGGTAAGGCCTCCCCTTTCGTCACCTGGTTTGTAGATTATTATTATATTTATTTTATATACCAAATGATTTGTTAATTACGTAGATAATCCTTTTTCATTAATACCTCTGATTTTTATGTTATCAATTATATAATCATATTTTACTGTTTTAATGTTTTTTTTTTATTTCATTGACGTATGTTGCATGTATAATGTAGATTTTTTGTGCTATGAGAATTTAGTTCAATTAATAAACATTCTGATGTTTTGCGTTTTTTAGGTCATTGTAATCGACTAAAGAGCGTCTTTAGGTTGTAAATAAAATTTCATACATACATACATACATACATACATGCTTGTTTATAGAAATGAAAAAATCGTGTATTTCTCTTTTGCTTTGAAGAAATGACACAGACGTTTGTTACTGGTATGGCACGAAGGTACTGAGGAGACTTTCGAGAAAAAAAGACTTAACAGGATTTAATAAATTAGATGTTTATTTCTTTAGTCTTGTTCCATTATCTTCGTTGCTTCAAGGTAAAGCTTTTAATTGTACAGTGCTGAAGACCTCATGGGATTTTATAGTGTGATATATGTAACTGGAGAGAGAGAGAGAGAGAGAGAGAGAGAGAGAGAGAGAGAGAGAGAGAGAGAGAGAGAGAGAGAGATGTGTTCTGAAAGATTTTAGCCCGATGAAGATTGAATGATTTAGGGCCTTCCTTTACTAATAATTTGTAATATGATGGTTTACATTTTGAAAAATACTGACAGAGAGAGAGAGAGAGAGAGAGAGAGAGAGAGAGAGAGAGAGAGAGAGAGATCTGTTCTGGCGAAAGATTTTAGCCCGGTGAAGACTGAATGGTTAAGGGCCTCCGTGTTCTAATAATAATATGTTGGTTTACATTTTGAAAGAATACTGAGAGAGAGAGAGAGAGAGAGAGAGAGAGAGAGAGAGAGAGAGAGAGAGAGAGAGAGAGAGAGAGAGATTTGTTCTGATGAAAGATTTTAGCCAGGTAGAGACTGAATGGTTGAGGGCTTACCTTTTCTGATTATAATATGGTGGTTTGCATTTTGAAAGAATACTGAGTAGAGAGAGAGAGAGAGAGAGAGAGAGAGAGAGAGAGAGAGAGAGAGAGAGAGAGAGAGAGAGAGAGAGAAAATGGGACCCGTGTGTGAACCTAAGACATATATTGTTTTGTGGAAAAAGGTACTTGTGGAATTAGAGTAGATCCACAGAGATTTGGGGCAAAGTCCGCCTGTCTCCCGGGTATCATGCTGAATTTTCACCTGGTCACCCATTACATTACATGACGCTACATTACACCAGAAAATTACACGATTTTACGTAGGCTATCATGAGAACTTTTCTATGACTTTTTCCTAATCGGCTTCTCGTAGTTTCAGCAAATCGACACTGCCTCAGTTTTAATGAGAAGAACTTGACTTATACACTTCGCTTTTCTGTTAAGTGGTTCAAAGTGCCTGCCATGTTGAAAAGTGCCGCAGGGAATCTTTCTTTTTCCCGTCTCTCCCTCTCTTCTTTTTCTCCTCTTATATCTAATTTCACGGTGTGATTTTTAGCTTAGCATTTTTGGGTCGTCTTTTTTATGAGCGTATTAATGAGTTTTAAGAGCTTAACTGAGCAGGGGAAGAAGGAGAGAGAGCGAGAGAGGGTCACGACCGAGATGGTTTGCCTTTGTCTTTGAATGCAGAAAAAGGGGAGGAGGAGGAGGAGGAAGAGGAGGAAGAGGCGGAGAAGGAGGAAATTTGTGTCGAGGGGAAATAAGATTCATCTACCTTAGTTTATCACTTCTGACAATAGCAAAGTGATGGATCTCCTTGACCGCGGCGTCTGCCTCGCGAAGAACTGTCCGCGTGATTATCTAAAGCGTCATTTTTTCAGCCGATCTCGGCAATCCATTTAGTTTTTTCTCTGGCAGTCGACGGCTTAAGGATACGTATACCCTTGCCCTGGCGTTTGTGCAAGGTAACTACGGAGCAGTAAGAATGGCGACGGAAAGATGTCGGGTGATATTGCAAAAACCTAGTGTTTGGTACGACCCCGCCATTTCTAACCAAAAAGTTGGTTTGGTTGGGAATAATTCAAGGTCAGGGAAAAAGGATAGGGTTGGGTTGGTGGGAGGGTGGGGAGAGGGGAGGGGTGAAGAAGTGTTAGGGTGGGATGTCAAGATGGTTGTGATTACATCATTATGGTGAATAATTACGAAGCACGGGGGAAAGAAGAGGGAATTTTTAGTTCCCAGAAGTTTCTGTCGGTCCTCCGTGGCCCCTGGTCTGGTCGACCGGTATGCCTTGAAATGCCCTAGCCGGTGGGTGCGCTTCCTTTAATTGAGTGCCCTTGGGCTGGGATTTGCCCGGAGGTCACTCTGACTTAAAGGATGAAGCCTCGTTTCTTTTCTTTAATTTGTTATTAGGGTGGAATGCCGCTGTTGGTTTCTCAGGCCGAGAATGATTTAGGTGTGTCTTGTGATGTTCCCCCGGCCTCAGAGGTCACTCCGAAGGTCGCTAGGAAAGTTTTTTTTTTTTTTTTTTTTTTTTTTTCATCTCTTCCGGGGTTTTGAACTGTTTTTGGGTAATGGTGATAATGATCAATAGCTGGACGGGTGGAATTTCCACAGGAAAAGCGTGTTCCTGGTATTTGCATGAAATGACTATTACATAAGTTGTTTTTCAGTTGTGTAATTAATTAGAAATACAAAAAGCACTGTTCTGCACCGCTGTCGAGGATATCATAAGTGAAACGCACATAGAAAAAAGTCTTATCAATAGATTATTATTATTATTATTATTATTATTATTATTATTATTATTATTATTATTATTATTATTATAGAATACAAAGAACAATTACGTTCTGTAAATGATGAGGATAAAATAAGACCCTTTTCTTGTATCTAAATCTCAGTATACTCATAAGAATACACACAAGCTTAACGAGGACTTCTGACCTCATCGTCACAAAAAAAGGGGTCCTATTTTACCCTCATGATTATTAACATTATCAAATGCAGTCAGCGGTGCTCCACAAAGCAACCCCCACTCCGCATTAGGCACAGAATCAATGCAGCACTTGACCTGTCTGATGTAAGCACCTTCGTTACACCTTCGTCTAATTTGGATTCGTTCAGGTAAATTTCCAGCGGCAATTAACGAGGCTTTTCGGGCCACCTGGTGTACGAGTGTATGTGAGTGTGTGTGTTGTGTGTGCGCGCGTGTACATGTGCGCGCGTATAGACTCGTGACTCGACCGATAAGCATGATTTTTTTTTCCCCATGGAGTTTTTTTAAGGCTTCCCGTAGGCGTTGGATTATCCAGTAGCAACCTGTTGTTAAACAGGATTCTCATTGCCGTTGATATGACCCCGGGGGAGTTCAATCTCTCCGGGTGGTGGGTGATTCTGCCTTACGACTCCTGGAGCCATTTCGTACCATTTAGGACCGGCCGAGGGAGTAGCATCATCATTTTTATTGGCCCGCTTGTTTCTGTCTCTTTTGTTATTCTTGGTTTTCGCTTCTCTTGGTCACACTGTGCAGCTTGCTGTTTTCTGGGTTTGAGCTCATATTCTGATATCCATCTTTTTTTTAATTTTATTTTTTTTTTTTTTTTTGTTATTTTCCTTACTTCGTTGTGAGTTTGTTTTCTAGTCATGTTATTTATCTTGCATGTCTTACTATTTTTTTTTATAATTTTCTTTCTTCTCACTGATACTATTCTTGCCAGCCTTTTCATTATTCTTTGTTTTTTTTTTATGTTTGTCAAGAATAGTGTTCTTGAAGGGTGATCAGTTTATAAATATTCCTAACAAGGGCCGTTCTCCCAAAACTGAAGTTTCCTCGATATTTGAAAATATTTATGATTTCACAAACTACTCTGCTTATTTTCACTAGCAGAGGAATTACAGTTTTCAGCGTAATATATGAATTATCTCATATATTATGGGAGTTTTTATCTATAGGAATTCATATTTGATTCCGAAGTGGAAGAATGAAGTAGCTGCAGCAGCCTCGCCTTTCCCCGGAATCTCTAGAGTTTCGAAGTAATCAAAGTCAGGTGGGCGTCACTTTGGCATTGCTATGTATGAAAGCATTTTCCCCCAATTCATATTCGCATTGTTTGCGTACGTGTATTATCAGCGACAGCTGAGGTGTTCTGTGACAGAGATATGGGACAGCCAGGCAATGAGGGTTGCTTTTTAAGGAAACCATTCTTCGAAGGGTACGGACTCGGGTACATCTCTCAGCTCATCGGATGTTCGTTTTAATGTCTCTAATTTTTTCTGCTGAAATGAGAGAATTGTTTTTTGTTGACGTGAAAGGAATCGTTTATGGTCGATGGTTTGCTTTGGCCATTAGCTTAAAACACTCGACATATACGTCGTGCTCTAATGATGGTGAGACTCTTCTCGCTATCGAGAAGGTGGCGGGAGGGGGGGGGATCGCTCTAGGCACGTTGACCTGGGTGTTAGTCGACTGGTGTGGGTTACATCTGGGGTGGGAAAGGACACTGGGTCAACAACCTCATCCCAGAAGAATTGCTAATAATCCGAAAGGTATTCATACTTTCAGAGCCACAAGTGTAAAGTGAATCTCTCTCTCTTTCTCTCTCTCTCTCTACACACACACACACACACATATATATATATATATGTGTGTGTATATATATATGTATGTATGTATGTATGTATATGCATGCTGTGTATTAATCAGTATGCATTCCCGTAAGCCATTCCTTCAGCGGGGAAAGACCGAGAATTCGGATGGAAGAATAGGAACGCAAATGAAGCCCTTTATATCCCGATTGTGCAACCGTTCCTATCTCTCGGTACCTGTCTCTTCTCTGTTTCATTTAAAATATTATTATCGTGAATTAGACTCTCTCTCTCTCTCTCTCTCTCTCTCTCTCTCTCTCTCTCTCTCTCTCACTCTCTTGTTTTATTATTTAATAGTTATGAAGTAATATTTATCAGATCTATTTTTTCTCAGATTTCAAAATGCTTTCATTGCGTGGATTACTTATGAAGCGAATTGAAATCACTAATTTCTTAAGATGATTTTCGTGAACCTTTCGAATATGGGAACTGGAGAGAGAGAGAGAGAGAGAGAGAGAGAGAGAGAGAGAGAGAGAGAGAGAGAGAGAGAGAGAGAGAGAGAAACTTTCATTTATGTTAGTGTTTGGAATATAAAGAAAAAGAAGGCTTGTAGAGAGAGAAAGAGTGAATATCCGTTGTGATCGTGTATATAAGTAGAGAAGAAAACTTAGTTATATTTGTATGTATATGTGTGTGTGTGGGTGTGTGTGTATGAGAGAGAGAGAGAGAGAGAGAGATAGATACTCTCATATTTGTTTTTATTGTTTATGTAAGAGAGAGAGAGAGAGAGAGAGAGAGAGAGAGAGAGACAGAGAGAGAGAGAGAGAGAGAATATCAGTTATAATTGTGTAAATAAGTAAAGAACAATAATTATATTTGTGTATGTGTGTGTGTGAGAGAGAGAGAGAGAGAGAGGTGGGGGTGGGGAGGGGGGTGTCGATCGGCCTGCTGGTCGGTGGCTGTGCACCTGCATATCTGATGAATTGCAGAAATACCACAGGTGTACCCCGGGATTGACAGCGTTTATGGTCATCGATGAAAATGTGTACACGACTCTGATCTCTGAAGATGCAGAGGTTAGCTTAGTCACCCACCCACCATCCTTTCGTTTTGGGAAGGGGGTGGTGTTTGGTGGGATGTTGCAGGAAGATCAGGCTGAAGCTATATATAGACTCTCTCTCTCTCTCTCTCTCTCTCTCTCTCTCTCTCACACACAAATAAACAATAATTACCGTAATAAAATGTATTCACCCACCTTTTTCAAATTACTTATTATGACATATTCTTCTTGTTTTATGTACAGACTATTGATTTGTACATTCATCAACATATAACATCCGTTTATGTATATGAACATGCAAACGTTCATGATTTAAGAAAATGGTACTCTCTCTCTCTCTCTCTCTCTCTCTCTCTCTCTCTCTCTCTCTCTCTCTCTCTCTCTTCATCGAATATAAACATTCATGAAGAATGTGGTACTCTCCTTCTTTGTCCCATCCCCTCTTCCTCTCTCTCTCTCTCTCTCTCTCTCTCTCTCTCTCTCTCTCTCTCTCTCTCACACACACAAGACGAGGCCTGAAGGGTCAAATGGCAGTAGACAGAAAACTATGAGCTGAACGCCGGAGGCTCCAGTTGAATGCAGAGTACTCGCCACATAATGGTAACATAACAGCCATAATTACATGACCTGGGATGACATAAGCGACTTGGTCGTCGTCTGTCTTGACTCCTTGAAGTCTCTGTTCCATCTTTCCCCTGCTTTTGGTTGTTGCGTTAGTTCTTATTTCAGAGGTATTTGAAAAGTTAAAGAGTATTTAGTATTTAGGTGTATTTAATCTTCGTGAAGTAGACTTGTTCTTGAGGAGAAAATGGCAGTAATTTTTATTATTAAAATACAACATTTGTTTGTTGAGTTAGCTCTTATTTTAGAGGTATTTGAAAAGTAAAAGAGTATTATTATTTAGATGCGTTTAATCTTCTTGAAGTAGATTTGTTCTTGTAGAGGAAATGACAGTAAGTTTTATTATTGAAATCCAGCAATGTCTGATTATGTTATGCCCTCAGCGAGTTAATTTTAAAGATTGTGGGTTAACAGGGTAAAAATAAAGTGATTCCTGACTCTGACGGAAATGACAATCTGCCCCGTACAAGAACGACAGCTGTAAGGTTAAAAGAAATAAAAAAAAGGGATTCTAATAAAAGATGGAAAAAAGAGCGTGCACACACACAAGCACACGGATAGAATTCCAAAACTTCTTTGTGCTGGGAAGAAACAGCCACCGCTCCTTTCAAGCGGAAACTGAAACGGAGAATCACGGAGGGAATTTTACACACTTTGGTGGAAGAGGAAATTAAATTCGTCCGCCGGGAACAGAAAAGGAGGTTACACCCGTAAGGAGTACGGAAAGCAGAGGATTAGGACTACGGGTCCGCAACTTAGTTGAAGATGAAATTGCGCCCAAGAATGTCTGTACATCGTATAATCAAGGCATCGAAAATAGACCTATCTTTCGTTGGTCTCTGTATAATGCTGTATGGCCGCGGCCCTTGAAACTTTAATCACTGGCCGGCGGTGGCCTATCCTATATCGTTGCCAGAAGCACGATTATGACTAAATTTAACCTTAAATAAAATAAAAACTACTGAGGCTAGAGGGCTGCAATTTGGTATGTTTGATGATTGGAGGGTGGATGAACAACATACAAATTTGCAGCCCTCTGGCCCCAGTAGTTTTTAAGATCTGAGGGCGGACAGAAAAAGTGGGGACGGACAGACAAAGCCGACACAATAGTTTTCTTTTCAGAAAACTAACACTCACCGCCTCTAACATGCAAGAAAATTATACTCGTAAAAATCAAAGAAAAGAGAATCGAGATGAAGATTCCATATTTTGGAAGCAGTCGGGAAGACATTGACACAACTTGTGACGAGGGAGGCTGTAACAATAAAATGAATTGAAGTAGGAAGATTATTTCACTGCTTGGTAGTAAGATACACCAAACATTCTCCGGCCCGTGCAGGTAGGAAGCTTGTGAGAATGATTCAACTTCCAGAGTTGCTTGGAGTGGATTCCAAAGCTTGGTGGTAGATGTCAATGTAAAGTAGCCGCTTCTTCTAAAGTCATATGCTTCAGGAAAAACAGAGAAACAAACAGACGGTGCTCAAAACAGTGGTCGTAGGAGAATCATGACAAAACAGGGAGACTTGGAGAGGTTTGTGTTTGCAGAAGTTCGAAGGAAAGTTATCACCACTCTCAAGAGAAACGATTATAGGGAAAACAGAGAAGTTAAGTATAGCTTAGTTTAATCAGACCACTGAGCTGATTAACAGCTCTCCTAGGTCTGGCCCGAAGGATTAGATTGATTTTACGTGGCTAAGAACCAATTGGTTACCTAGCAACGGGACCTACAGCTTATTGTGGAATCCGAACCACATTTTAGCGAGAAATGAATTTCTGTCAGCAGAAATAAATTCCTCTTATTCTTCATTGGCCGGTCGGAGATTCGAACTCGCGGCCAGCAGAGTGCTAGGTGAGAACGGAACCCACTCTCCCAACGGGGAACTTGGGGAAAACAGAGAATCAGGAGATACTTCTGAGGTATGAAGCACCCACCATACAGCTTTATACATTGTTGATTAACTCAGTAACTTCGAGTTTTATGTCCCTTTGGGCTTGGTTTGGGAGGCTTATAAGCATTGATGTATTAATAACATGTACACATGTTACATGGTACAGGACAGCTATTTCTCTGTGTCTTGGATTAGGCTACACCTACACAAGTATCATTCTTTCTTTCGTATTTCCATATTTAGTTCCTGAAATGAGTATTTTTACAACTAAGCTGTACGCAAGATGATCTTCATTTTTTAATATTTACCAACATATATGAGATATAAATACATACGCAGACAAACGCGCCCGCGCGCACACATATATATATTATATATAATTTTATATACATACATATATATGGGTATATTTTATATAAATATATATATATATATATATATATATATATATATATATATATATATATATATATATATATATATATATTTGCTTGTATGTTTACACTCTAATGTATTACCAAGGTTCATTAAAATTTAAAAAATACAAAACTGACTGTTTTTCACCAAAATGCGACCATACCTGTGCATATTTTTTTATTACGCCTATCCTACACCTTCAGGTTCGCTATGAAGTCTGTAGAAAGAGGTCAGGACTGGGTGTGCTTTGGGCGTCCTTACTTGGGAACGGAGGGGCTTTTGTTATCCTGGGGCGTACCGTCAGCTGCTGCATCCCCCTCCCTCCCTCCCTCCCCTTGCAATTCTTCCCCATTCACCTTCTTCCCTCCCCCCCACAACCTCCTTCTGTAGAACCTCGCCCCCACCTTTGGACGATACTATCTAACCATTGCTCTTCCTACCTCAAAACGCCAACACCTATCGCTGGCCTAGTGGCAACTCAGGAACATTTATGTGTATATGCATGCATACATAGATACATTTTGTGTATATATATACATATACACACACACACACACACATATATATATATATATATATATATATATATATATATATATATATATATATATATATATATATATATATATATATATATATATATTAAACTCATTAGCTTCTCCATTCCATGCTATTGTTGGATACTTTTACTACTGACAAAATAAAAATTCAAGTTTGGGAAAGAATTGTTGAATCTTTTCCTAGTGATTGTGAACCTGTGTATTCGACATTAGGTAGCAATTACTTCGAATCTTGAAAAAAAGGAAAGAAATAAGCAGTTGGAAGCACAGAAGCAAGGAAAGAATTTCATTCCAATTTCAGTCTACTAGAGGGAGGTCGAAGTGTTCGTTTATAGGTCTCTCTCTCTCTCTCTCTCTCTCTCTCTCTCTCTCTCTCTCTCTCTCTCTCTCTCTCTCTCTCTCTCTCTCTCTCTGGAAGCTAGAACACCTTGTATATAGTATGTGTGGTTCTTTTCGTGGCCATATTTTTTATTTACCTTGCAATGTAGTGAATAATAATGATTATGAAAATGTCTATAGCAGTGAATAGGGAAGTTTCATATAATGTTCACAAGGAAATGGTGGTGGTATTCAGTTATAATAATGATAAAAATAGCTACAGTAGAAAGTGTAACATAAGAATAAAGCAGTAAAAAAGGCTTCAGACAGCAACTGCAAGACTTATAACACTGGAGTTTTCTTCTTTTTTTTTTCTTTTTTGCATCTAGACCACCTCAACCAGACGAGACCCACAAAATGTCTCGTCTGCCCGCTTAGCCGCGACTATTTATGCCTGCGAAAGTGACAGCGATTTCTTAAGTGCCAAGTGTTACTCGAGTGTTAAGTGCTACCTAGAATACAGGTCCCCAAAATACACGTTTGCTATAAGGACGCTTCAGTGTTTGTGGCGAGTTTCACTAATTACTTATTCCTCCATTTAGTTGTGGTTTTCTTCATTAATATGGCTCTTAAGGTATTTATCTTTCTAGCCTTCCATCTACATATATAACCATTCATCTATCCATCCATCTACCATATGATCATTGATCTATCCATCCATTTATCCATATAACCATTCGTCTATCCATCCATCTATCCAGGTCACCTCAAAAAAAAAAAAAGCGTCTCGACACTTGCATCAGGTCAACATTCGCTGATGATAAAAAGTAACTTCTTCAGGTTCTCTTCCAGACACCCCCCCCCCAAACCCTTCTCCCTCCCTCCCTCCATCCTCCCTTCCCCCTCCCTCTCCTCATCCTTTTTAGTCTTAGCCTAGCGGGTATGCCACTTGCTGCCCCAACTCGCGAGGTGATGTTTGGTTGGGAGATATTAAAAATCATCCCTCTACCCCCATCCTTCGGGCTATCAAGTGACCCCCCTTCCCTTAAGGCAATCAGGAGATTCTATCCCCGCACCCCCCCCCTCTCCTCCATCCCTTAAGGCTATCAGGTGACTCATGATTGTAGTTTTGCATCTCAGGTGAGACCGCGTTGGGCACCGGGGCACCTGATGGTTGGATGCTCCCCACCTAAGCAAGTGCTACTCTTTCTGTATGATTTGAGCTGTTGTGGGTATATTCTCCTTGGTATTTCGATTATGTCATTTTTGAGGGTTTGTTCTATCTAACTTTTATGTTTTTTAATTCTTGTTTTTTTTATAATTTTTATGTATTTTGTTCGTAATCATTCTCTGACATCTTAGCTTTCGTTTTATTATGAGGTATCCAGTTTTAGACAACGTGGGTTGGTATGATTTCGCTGTCTGGCAGACTGTGTCAATTGTACTTATTATACGGGCTTATCTAGGAATCCTGGAATCTCTCTCTCTCTCTCTCTCTCTCTCTCTCTCTCTCTCTCTCTCTCTCTCTCTCTCTCTCATCTTACCTTGTCTTGTGTCGTCATAGATGTACGTCGTGGCGTCTTATTTTATATTTCTGACAAGTGAATATAAGATCCTTTTCTGTGCTAGGGGGAATACATTCTTTGTGTCTCTCGTCAGAATCCTCAAGCCCACCTGTCCACCGGAAATAACTTCTTAAAGAAGTTAAATATTTCTGAGAAAATGATTTAGGTTGTTCAGGTGTGCTCTCTTATGTTTCCAAGGCCACAGATACATGCATGGCTGTATTTTGTTGATGTAAATTTTACTACTTCTGCACTTCTTTGTTTATTTATAGATTTTAGAACCTACTTGATGCAGTGATTAGATTGGTTTGAAGTCAGTTGACACTAGAGAGAGAGAGAGAGAGAGAGAGAGAGAGAGAGAGAGAGAGAGAGAGAGAGAGAGAGAGTAGAACACTGATTCTAACAATCTATACTTAATTTTTTCAGTAAAAAAAACTAACGGGTAGACAGGTACGTTTTATAGATGGATGGCTGTAATTAAAATGCTTCATTTTCCCCTATGGACTTAGGGAGAAAACCTCGCCAAGGCCCTCCATAAGGTATAATGTTATTCATTTATAGAGGACACTAATTGCCTCTCTCTCTCTCTCTCTCTCTCTCTCTCTCTCTCTCTCTCTCTCTCTCTCTGACCCACAAGTCAGATAACTTGGTACCGAATTCCTTTCGTGTTTCAGTAGAGGCATACTGGATTCAAACTGGAATTTTTAGGAAAACAATTAAATATCGTTTCTTTTTCCTCCATGGGGGAAACCAATCACACACACACACACACACACACACAAACACACACACACAGAGAGAGAGAGAGAGAGAGAGAGAGAGAGAGAGAGAGAGAGAGAGAGAGAGAGAGAGAATGTATTTTTATGAATACGAGGGAGAATGATAGACCTAAAGAATTGCCGTCCATTATATAACTCTACAAGGTATGATAGGTATGTCGATTGAAAGTATATCTGGTTATGAATGGCCAGCTTGCGTTATAGCCTCTCGTGCTGATTCATCTCCCTCTCTTTAAGCCTGAAGGAATGAGAAGTAAATTTTCCTGAATTAATATATGTTATTTTTCATTTGGGACCTTTGTGAACTTAGTAGATTTTATCCGATCAGGCTGACAAACAGACGGAAAGACAAAGTGAAGATTGCTCTCTCTCTCTCTCTCTCTCTCTCTCTCTCTCTCTCTCTTAGACTGACAGAAAGAGAGAAACACCCCTCCCCCTGCTCTCTCTCTCTCAGTCAGACAGTCAAACAAACAGACTTACAGACAAGATAGAAATCCCCTCCCTCCCCCGTCTCTCTCTCTCTCTCTCTCTCGCTCTCGCTCTCTCTCTCTCTCTCTCTCTCTCTCTCTCTCTCTCTCTCTCTCTCTCTCTCTCAGTCAGACAAATAAACAGAATTACAGAGAAATCCCCCCGTCTCTCTCTCTCTCTCTCTCTCTCTCTCTCTCTCTCTCTCTCAGTCAGACAAATAAACAGAATTACAGAGAGAAATCCCCCGTCTCTCTCTCTCTCTCTCTCTCTCTCTCTCTCTCTCTCTCTCTCTCTCTCAGGTAGACAGATAAACGGACTGACGAACAGAGAAAAACCCCGGTAGCACCGTTTAGCCCAATTTCCAGATGGACGTAATGCATAGTATCTGTCCGTAAGTTTCACTAATGTTCGCCCCCCTTTTTTCCTTTTTTCTCTCGAGTTCATTCATGTGTGGCGACCACCCACTGCCCTGATGAGACGTTTGTTAGGTAATTGTGCAGGTGGGCCGGCATCCTTGTTCCTTTGACAGTTTCTGGAAGTAAAAAGAACAAGTGGATGGAAATTGGGAGATTTTTAGACGGGCGTTTGCGTAAGTCACGTAACGGGCTTTGAAAGTGAGAATGAAGGTTAAAAAAATGTAATTATTATTTATTTAATTTTTGATAAGCAGAAGTGAGATGAGGAAAATATTTATTTCTCTTATTCTGGATGGAAAAAAGATGAAAGTTATGACTGGATGGAAAAAATTTTTGTCGAATCTTTGCGTAATGCACTTAACGGCTTTTGAACGATAAGTAATGAAGTTAATGGAACCGTCCGCAGTTGTGATTATATAAAAAAAATATAACAAGGAAAATTGGTCAGAGAAAATTATTTAATTGGTAATTTATTAGTGAAGGAAAAAATTTAAAATCAGTTGGGTTATTATCTGGTTGATATAGTTTCTGAATAAGGAAAATAGCAATAAAAGAACTTTAGATCAAATATAATATGTTTTTAAAGTTATTTTAGTTAAAGAATAAAGAAGAGACTTATCATCAGACATAACATAGAAAAGAGACAAGGAGAGAGATTCATTTTAATAAGCTGTAATAAGCTAATTAACATCAAACATTATCAGATTCCACGTTGAT
>NC_089761.1:48396772-48406772 GCF_040412425.1 Macrobrachium rosenbergii | reverse complement strand
GAGAGAGAGAGAGAGAGAGAGAGAGAGAGAGAGAGAGAGTTTTGAACGAGTATTAGATAGACAAGGGAAACTTCGAATCAAAGCATGGGCAGCAAGAGAGAAAGAGAACGGAGAAAGCCTTAATGGAAAATTGACAAGATAAGCTTAGTGGTAATGTATATAGAATAAGAGGAGGAAAAAGATAGGGAGAAGACGATGTAGTAAACATGTACGAAGAAGAGGAAAAATAGAGAGAGAGAGATGTTTGTAGTAAACATTTCAAGGCAGTGTATGGAAAGAGGGTGAAGTTGTTGAGGCAAAGCATGGAGAGAGCGACCCAGGTAGTCTTAAAAGAATGGTTGCTGGATCCATCCATAGTGGCCTCACCAACCAACGGGCCAATGTCACACAAACGCAGATGTTACGTCAGTTTCTCCAATGACGTTTGGAATTTCGGTTTGGACGTCTCTCTGTAGGCGTGTTTTGTTGACAAACACCCCAGGTATTGAGACCCTCTCTTTCTCTCTACCATTCCTTCAAATGCGACCTTGTTGCATCAACGCAGTATCTACTGTTGAGACTAATTTACATGTTTTTTTTTTTTTTAGCATGGCGTGTTTGATATATGGTTTCTCGTCCAAGATCGCGTAAATTTTCTCTCTTTTTTTTTTTCCCCTCGCCATAGGAGTCACATTTCATGCTGAGTGAATTAAACTGCAATCAATAATTTTATGAGGAACTTGTAGAAATCCAACCATAATCTGCATTACTGACCATAACTGAGATATTGATGATAATGTCCAGCTTGCGGCTGCTCTTCCAGATCTCCTTTTGGGGGAATATTCCTTCCCAAGGCTTTGAGGTCGAGAATCTCGAGGTTGACCTTCGCGGGACAAACCAAACGTCCGACCTCCTGTTATGTTTCTCTGACTTTTAGGCTGTTGTCTGGTTGGTGATGTTTTTCATTCACCTGGGTATGCTTTGTACTTCTCTCTCTCTCTCTCTCTCTCTCTCTCTCTCTCTCTCTCTCTCAGGCTCGTGTTGGACATCACTCAAAACTGGTGTTTTCCATTTCAGAGCTAATTTTGAATATAGCAGGGCCAATGTTGAACTTTATAAGGCCAGCTGTGGACCTCTCTCTCTCTCTCTCTCTCTCTCTCTGATAGGCTAGTAATGGATATCCTTCAAAACGTGTTAGCCAATTCAAAACCAATTTTCAGTAAAGCGGGGCCAGTGTTGGACGTTATCAAGCCAGCTGTGGACGCGATAAGGCCTGTATTTCTGCGCAGCAAAGCCGGTATTAGACCTAGCAAAGTTTATTTGGGACGAGGCCAAGCCGCCACTATTGGACGCAGCGACCTCAAAAAATCGCATCCTGCTGGATCCCGATTGAGCACATGAGCGAGTAATTGCTTGATCGACTGATGGAAGTTGCTCCTGCAATCGGATACTCGGCGTAAATGACGTTCGGCGTCGAATTTCAAGAGGAGCTGCAGTCGCTGGTTGCAGGGTTGCTCGGAGACGGGAGCTTGTTAGGAGCTTAGGAGCTTGCTTGTAGCTTGCAGGCTAGTTAGTTAATTGCTTGGGAGCTCGTTATAGAGATGTTAGATCTTATTCAGTATTTCATTAAGATTAGGTTTTATGCATGCAGTACTTGAAATTTTAAATAAATTTTATACTGTGCGTGCTTGTATATGAGAATATATATCGCAAGATTATGAATAAGTATATACACGATCCTACATGTAAGTCTGAAAATATTTACATTTTTTATAAGGAAAACAGTGTCACATAAATTATATATTAATGTTCACTGAAGTTACATATTAATGCTCTATTTAGAAACGATCTATATGTGAACGTGTTGTGATTATAAATGGGCGAATACATAATTTATTCTTATTAATATTTTGTGTAGTAAATTCGAGATCTGATTTACTTGGAAGCTTGTGCCGATGCATATGTGTATGCATAAGAAACGTGTTAATGCAAGGTCTGACTATTGTATGCTTTTCAGTGGGTTCTGAAATGAGAAAAATCTCAAAAATGTTTGAACTCTCTCTCTCTCTCTCTCTCTCTCTCTCTCTCTCTCTCTCTCTCTCTCTCTCTCTCTCTCCATGAGTTCAAGACCTCTCAAGATTTCCATCTCCCCCGAGCCACAGTTTGCTCACTGGATTGGTCAGTTTGTAGAAGTTGATATATTCTGGCGCGTTCCTCTGTGGCTCGTCGTCGGCAGGCTTGGGTCTCTGCCAGTGTTTTGCTCTTTTTTTTTTTTACTCTTTTTTTTCTGGCAATATTTTACAAATGGTGCATTCGACTGCCAGAAAAGGCGCTTTTCTTTTTCTTACTATTGGTTGTCCATCAGCTACGCGCTACACGGTCGTGAAAAATGTCTGGAAGTTGTGAAGATCAGCTGGAGAATCATTTCCATGCGCAGTGAACGGTACTGCAGTTACTCGGTCACAGGACGCCTCGGATCACATTTAAACAGATGAAACGAACGCCTTTATTTATGACATGTCACGGATTCCCTCGATAAAAGACAAGCCCTTATTCTGGTCTGCGATCACTATCGGTAAGCCACGACTGGTACAGTTGGTGCGGTGAAAGTAGAGGGAGATAGAGCGAGAGAGAGAGAGAGAGAGAGAGAGAGAGGTGGGGAGGGGGATGGCTGAACTGGCTGGCGAGAGGGCCGTGGGCCCACTTGCAAATGCACTGCCTTATACGGAATACGAGTAACCTGGCTGTGCTCCCTTCCTGCCACCCACCCACTTCTCCCTTCGTCCTTCCATCCCTCCCTATCCACCCCCTCAATCTCTCCCTCCATCGCTGCCAGGTTCAGGTACCTGGTGGCAGCAGTCGTCCTGGTATCCAGCGTCACCCTATATTTTTTCTTGTTATTCTTCTTGAGGACCTTGTTGTCCTCTCCACTTACCAGTTTTGAAGAATTCTTGCATCTGCTTATCTCCGCTTCATCGTTTTCTTCTTTTCGTCTTCTTTCGTCAGTTTTGATCTGTTGTCATATATAAGTCAAGACAGTCTTTGTTCATTTTGATTTGCGTTCACTTCAAAAGTTCTCATAATTTTTTTAATTTTTACTTCATTTTTTATGGTACTCAGATGTCACCTTCAAATGTTTCCTGTTTATTCGTGTTTGTCTTTGTCTCTTATCTTTATTACTAAGATTTACAGTTGACTCTCAAGGAAAAATGATAAAACACAACTAAACTTCAACAAGTTAAGTTTCGTCTTTTAAAATAAAATGCTTAGATATTAATTCATGATTTCATTTAAAAAAAAACTTAAAGAAATAAAAATAATTAATGCTGATCTTTTGGGTAAAATACGAATGAAATTCATTATTCGTGATATGGCCAAAAAGGTCAGGAATTCTTCAGACATCTGCAGCCGTATCTTGGCCATCAAAATTTTGTCCCAAGAAGTCAGTATTGAGGGCAAAATTGAAGTCATGTTGGTACGTCCACTTGTGTCATCACTTTAACGAAAGTGGATGACTTCAGTTCTGCGTAAAGTGTGGTGTTAAGATACAAAGGAAAAAAAAAATTAAAATGGGTCTTTTGACTCCGGCCTGAGTCACATTTTGAGAATTTGGCGAACTTGAAAGCTAGCCAGTTTGAGCAAATTCCTCGGTTGGTCCCATGTATTGGTCTTCCCTCTCTCTCTCTCTCTCTACCATGGTTCTTCCCGTATGTTTTCTTCTTTAGTTTTCTTTATTTTGCGACTTTTCCCCTTTCTTTTTTCTAACTTGGCCGCCTATACAATTCTAGTTTTGAAATCTAAGGTGCTAAAACCTTTATTGGACGCAAAAATTTAATTTTGTGTCTGCCCTGACACATGCACTCACACAAAAAATCTCTCTCTCTCTCTGTTTACTACATAGTTTGTTCCCTTGATTATTGGCATTTACTTTCAGCTCTTTTTTTTTCTCATTGAAATGATTGAAATAATCTCATTTTCGTTCAGTTTGTAATAAATGCAAGCAAAACATTTCAGGCATTTGCACAAAAACCGATTTTTTTAGTTTTCATTGATTTGCTCCAAAGCAATAAATTTTTGTGACTTTGTTCTTAGAGATAAGAAAATTATGATAGTTTTTTAAACCTATCGCTTGTTCTAAAGATCGTTTTATCAACTAGAAACGTATTATTATTGGATATTTATTTATAAAACTATTACCAAAGGCAACAAAGTTAATATTTTTTTATTTTAGCGAAATCAGTGAGTTTTGCGATGTTATTGTACCATTAAAAAGGTGAAGCATCGAACTTGATCATGTTATTACAATCTAATTAAACCATATTTTCTTCTCTTTTCAGGCAATACCGAGTGCCGCTCGGAAGTGCCTTAGAGGCATACCCACATCCCCTGGGGGCAGGCTGCCTTGCCTCCTAACAAGAGGCAGAGGAAGAAGAAGTAGAAGAAGAAGTAGTCGTAAGCTGCCACAGCCGACGTAACCTGAGGTGAGGATGTATGCATATGCAGCCTTTTAAAACTTGTAAATTATAGTCTGTGTAAAAATTAGTGTTGGCTGGAGGAGTTAAGTGTATTCAGACTGTTTTCGAAATAAGGCCTTTTTTGGGATAACTATTTGTGTGTGACGGGTATGTGTGAGTGTGTGTGTGTGTTGGAGGGAGAGAGAGAGAGAGAGAGAGAGAGAGAGAGAGAGAGAGAGAGAGAGAGAGAGAGAGAGAATGTTTTGCGGTGAAAGAATATGTGGGTGTGTGTGTGGAAGGAAGAGAGAGTAGTGTTCTAAAAGTAGAATATATGTGATAGTTATTTTAATAAGAATATATTATATTTTTAATGCATTTAGAGAGAGAGAGAGAGAGAGAGAGAGAGAGAGAGAGAGAGAGAGAGAGAGAGAGAGAGAGAGAGAGAGAAAGCGGGGCGTTGGGGAGAAGTTGGTTTGGAAAGAGAGAGAAAGAGAGAGTTGAAGCGAAGGAATTGATGAAAGATTAAATAAGAAAGTTGAGGCGATAGTTCACTTACATCAAACTGGAATCCGCCTTAGAAAAGCATTTGGAGAGCGTTTTAATGCAAACTTTATATGACAAAATATTATTTATTGTACCTTAGTGATGGCTGTGGGGAAGAAAATATTCCGTTTTTATTTACGTGTCTGCCTTTTACCTTTCCTAAACAGTGAAACCACAAGAAGTCGCGGTGCTTTCTCTCGCTTCATTTGGCTAACTGTTGCGTTCTCTCTCTCTCTCTCTCTCTCTCTCTCTCTCTCTCTCTCTCTCTTAAATGTATTTCTCCTGTGTGCTTATTTGTTTCTTCATTCCTAAAATGACAGTTCTCTCTCTCTCTCTCTCTCTCTCTCTCTCTCTCTCTCTCTCTCTCTCTCTCTCTCTCTCTCTCTCCTAAATCCCGTTCTTCATTCACCGTTCGGTTCATATATCTCTTTCCCATATCTCAAATAGAATTCTACTTTTCTTTCTTTCACTTTATATACGTGTACAGTATATGTATATATATATATATATATATATATATATATATATATATATATATATATATATATATATATATATATATATATAATATATTTATATATATATATATACTGTATATATATTTACATACACATACATACACGCACACGCACACAAACTACACACACACACTTCCTCCCCATTTTCCACAAGAACTTTTAACACCCCACGATGCTACCTATTCTCCCCCAACCCCCATCCTCCCAGCAACCCCAGCCAGTCCCGGCGTCCACTTCACTGCCACTCTCCTTCGTAACCTGTACGCGACCCCCCATGGGTCGCTGGTCCCCTTGGGTCGTCCCTCCCCCCCTCCTTCCCCTGGAGCCTGCCTGCCTGCCTGCCACATCTCACTTTCATCAAACACCTGTGAAACCCTGCGGGTCGTAGGGACAACCCAGGGGCGATTTGCTCCTGAAACGACTCGAATCTCGCCAAATAGCGAAGAGGAAGGCAAGGGACACCGAGATCGCCTTCCTCAGTGTCCCTGTTAATTGGCCTCTATTGTGCAGGAGGTGTGAAACAAGCACACACGCAGGAGAGAGACCCCGGGGTGGGGTTATGGGGTGAGGGGGGTGTTGAGGTAATAGTGATTGGAGGGAGGGGTGGGGGTTTGAAGGGGAAGAGAAGAGGTGAAGGTGGAGAGCAGAGACAGGGATCAGTCTAAGATGGGTTAAACTTTTGCCCCAGGATTCCTCCTCCTCCTCCTCCTCCTCCTCCTCCTCCTCCTCCTCCTCCTCCTCCTCCTCCTCCTCTCCTTTATCTTTATCTTTCTCCTTCCCTCTTTTAAAAAACCGAAGCTTACGTCTGTGAAGTTTCCTTGCCTTCAATTTTGTTTTTAACCCTGTTTTATTTCTTTCTTTCTCTGATGCAAAATTAGACTTTTTTTTATAGCGATAAAATGGAAATTGCTCATTTATTTGCGAGTATCACAGACGTAAAAGCGACTGCATAATCTCGCAGATAACAAAATGACAAAGAATATTTTCTTCTTGGGTATTACTCATGCCACTTAGAGGGTAAATCCTTGGGTTTGAGCGGGAAAACCTACTCTGTTGTCTTGCAATTTATTTATATCATATGATATTTGCATGAGAAAGAGTGTGAGAATGCGCCTTTGAAGAAATAACTTGTGCATATATTATTATTATTTATTATTATTATTATTATTATTATTATTATTATTATTATTATTATTATCAAGTTAACAGAAATTTTAAGGTTCGAATGAGTTGCAATAAGTGGGACTATCGCAACAGTAACTCTTATTGTAAACGATTTTTTTTTCCTTTCGTTAATAACAGGTCAGGGTGTGTGAACCACTTCCTAACTGTTAATGAAGCCAACATTTATTTTATTTTTCATTTTTGGGGATTCCCTCCTTGCCACACACCAAGGGTGGTATTATTGCCAAAAGTTCCCAGCTAATTGCCGAAGCCTTCTCCAATAATTTTAATTGACATCTGGCAACATTGCCTTATCAGGTGGGCGTGGTTTGTTGCTCAGATAAACTCGATTAGATATCCCGTAGATTTATTTATAATGAATGTGAAGAGAGAGACAATAACCTGTTCGTTTAAGATAAATAGTTTTTACTGTTGTCAAAGTGCTTGTAGGCTTCATTTCCTTTGTGTTCTTTCTTGAAGATTTCTGTGATTGTTGTTTTAGTTGCTGTATAAGGATTTGTGTTTATGTTTGTGCATTCTGGTACATTCACACTAGGCTACGCGTTATTAATAACTTAAATTCATATGTGTGTGTGTGTATATATATATATATATATATATATATATATATATATATATATATATATATATATATATATTTACATTTTATTTTGTGTTTTCTTTATGCGAATTTTAATTCTCTCCGTTGTTGTCAGTAGGATTGTTACAAACGTACTTATTTACTGTTATCATATACACCTGAGTAACTTAGGGATTTCAAGCGAAAAAAGTAATGGTACAAAGATATACATACACATCTCTCCTGGATTTTATTCCTCTCGAGCCAAAAATTACTCCGTGGGAATCTGTACCCTATAGGAATTGTGTGATTCAGACTTACTGCTTCAAATTCCAAACTTTGGACTTCTCATTCTTATTGTTTTCCGTGACTTCAAATATTAATTTTTCTCCTCATATTTTCCTTTAGTTTAGGCTAAATAAAGGCATCGGATCACCCTTCCCATTGACCTCTCTAAAAAAAAAAAAATAGTGAAAGATCTCGCGAAAAATGGAAAAGAGTGAACATATATCAGTTGACCCGAAACCGGCATTTCTATAACAATGGTTTGACTATATTATTGCCGCTTAACTCCATGATCATACATTCAGTGACGAGCGAATGTATTTGTGTACGCCTGCACACGGTAGTAATACAATGGGTTAAGATTTTATCTTGACGCAGGTATGTAGATTTGCAAGGTCTCTGTACGCATTGCTTATTTTATCTCCCTTTACTCAGTCATCCATGCATTTGTGTTTCTTGTTACTTTAACTTATTACTGCACTGTATTTTTTTTTATTCTGGTATGCCTGTATATAGGAACTATATACTGTAAGTATGTTTACGGTTTGCTGAGAATCAAGGGCATCATCAAGAAAATCTTCAGGAGGGGGAGGGTAAGTAGAGGTGGAAGGGGATGTGTTTGGGGAGTGGGGGGGCGGGGAGAAGGAGGTGAATGGACTTTTCTAACTTGTAAGTATTGATGACAGTTACAATAAGAACAGTATCGTAGATAAAGATTGATGACAATTGCAACGAGAATGATATAGACCAATACTGATGACACTTAGTCGCAACAAGAATGATCTCATAGATAATAATTGATGACACATCGTTGTAACAAGAATGATATCATAGATAGAGTGTAACTGATACACGTTTGTCATTATTTCAAGGGAGACTTATAGATACTACGTTTTGGAATTTTTTTCAGATAAGGTTGCTAGGTCCAACCGGTTGCCTGACTACTTAGTACGTAATTCTCTTCCTAGAACAAGAAAGTAGGATTTACTGAAACATAAATATTGTTCAGCCTTACCAGGCATCGAATCGTGGTCCTCTTGTTGGAGAGGCGAGAGTCCTGACCACTAACCAGTTATTACTATATTAATCATGCATGTGTATCTATGCGTATTTATGAAAACATGGGGCGTCTTGCAGTTATCCTTTTCAGACAGAAGAAAGCTCACTCCGCAACACCTTCTCAGGGCTCCTTAACAGACACCAAGTTAACCGCAACACTTAACACTTGTTAGCAGAGGTCTCCCGACATATAGCCTCCGGGGAAAAGGCTCTCTCTCTCTCTCTCTCTCTCTCTCTCTCTCTCTCTCTCCACAGACACCGCTATTTTTGGGAGCCCTAAAACAAGAAGCCCTGAGACCTATCTCTACCTGCCTACCACCTATGGAATAAGCCTTTTCTCTGATTATCCCATTTTTCTTCTACCTTGTTGTGAGCGCGCGCGAGAGAGAGAGAGAGAGAGAGAGAGTGCATTAAAGCAAGTTAAGTTCAATGAAATTAGATAGATCTACCGTCTCTGGGAGAGTGTTATGTCATTAATTCTCACATGACTTGTTTTTCCAACCTTAAATATTATGCGTCGAATTCGCTTTTCCTTGGGAATAACTGAATACAAAACTGAATTATATTTGGTAACATTTGCCTGGCCAGGATTCGAACCTATAACTTTTGGGTTCGATATAAAATAGGCAATAGACTTACCAACTAAGCTTCCGAAGTCCCCGCGGGGAAGTAATTCTCAAGGTATAGTGGAACCAATATCAAGGGTATTTGACGCGTAAGATTCGATATATATATATATATATATATATATATATATATATATATATATATATATATATATATATATATATATATATATATATATATATATATATTTATATATGTAAATATATACATAAGTTACGAGCTTTCTAGGACAAACAATGAGGACTGTTACGTTACTCCTAGAAAGCTTGTAACTTTCCCTGAATAAATATCTCCTCTAGATACCATCCAGTTGTAATGAGGTCCTGTTAGTAATCCAGTTGTAATGAGGTCCTGTTAGTAATTGTATTTGTGCACAGAACAATTGTATAAGTGGTAAAGTTAATATACATATACATGCATACAGACAAACACACACACACACACACACACAGAGAGAGAGAGAGAGAGAGAGAGAGAGAGAGAGAGAGAGAGAGAGAGACCCTCCTGTTTGGATGATATAAAGATGTTGTCAATATTATGAGGAGACAGAGAACAAAAGATCATAGATTTTGTGCATGATTATATCATTAGGAGGTTCTGTTTCCATTTATTGTTTAATTTGAAAATGGTAGTTATAAATACTTATTTACTGTAAGACTATAGCTTTTTTTTAAATTGTGCATGATATATCCACATGATGGCTTGAAGAGGTCATTAAATCAGATGTAAACGAAAATGAAAAGCACATCATTTTTAAGTTTTGTTTTTAATGGTAGCATTAACGCAGATAA
>NC_089761.1:48366772-48391772 GCF_040412425.1 Macrobrachium rosenbergii | reverse complement strand
TCGGCTCAGATCGAAATGGAGTGAATGTTACCCGAGATGATTCGTTTAGTATAATTAGACGTTTTTCGGTCTCTGAGGGGTCACGACTTCGGTTTCGTTACTACTACTACTACTACTACTACTACTACTACTACTGCTACTACTGTTGATTAACTTATGTTATATTACATTTTTGCCTCAGTGGTCTGATTAAGCAGCTTAAGAAAGAAAGTTATTTAATACAACTATTTTTTATATAAGATTTTTGACCCAGAACTGGTTAAACTTCTTAACAATGTAAACCTGAATACTATTACTATTATTGCCACACTACTACTGCAACATATATAGTGAATAGTGATGTGGTATGTACCATTGTCGACTATTTCTCACAATGCAAGTGTTACTGTTACCTTTTATACTGTTCTTCTTGTCCAGTTAACAGAAATAGTCTTTCATTCATAGCCATTTTAGCACTGAATCGTGTTGGTTTTCTTCTCTACCAATATCTGCTTTGTATTTTCCATACTAGAAGGGAGATAACAGAATAAGGTCACGTGGTTAAGGAGTCGAGTTCCGTCAACCTCAGAGAGAGAGAGAGAGAGAGAGAGAGAGAGAGAGAGAGAGAGAGAGAGAGAGAGAGAAGTGGGGAGAAGGGAACTTATAGATTCAGAACAACATATTACACCACTTCCATAAGCACAAAGGAAATTGTGTTTATGTAAGAGAAAGAGGGTGGAACGTAAGTCACTATATACCACGATTGTTGAAAAAGGAAGTGTTGTGCATATGAGAGAGAGAAAGAGAGAGAGCCAAGAACAGGTCCTTGCAACTCTTTTGCCTTAAATGGCATTGACAAAACCACCCCAGTTGGAAATTTCCGTTGGATTGATTGAAGGGCCGCCGACAGGGGATGCAGTACTCCACACCCACTTTAGGCTAGCAACATATCGAGGGAGGGGAGGTCGGAGGGAGGGGGAAGGGTAGGGTGACCAAGAGAGAGAGAGAGCGAGCTGCCCAAATCGAAGCACCAGGGAAGACTAGTACACTTTTGCCGTTGATAATCCTTACTAAGCTTCATTTTTGCTCTTGACGATGTGCGATGGGGTGATTTAACATAAGACGGTCAGAAATATTTAGAGGTGATGTGATTTAGTGGGGGGGGGAGATATGATTTAAAGATGAACACCACGGCAAAAGAGTGCTGTGCAAACCAAGAGAGTTACATCGTGGCCAGAAGAGGGATGATGTGACCCGGAGAGTCAAATTTGACCGAAAGAGGAACTCGTTTCCCAAAAATGGAACGTGGCGACCTAAAAGAGGAAAGCGGTGTCCATAAGAGAAATTTCCCCACCAAAAGAGGGCGGCTGTGTCCAAAAGAGGAATGTCGGAACCAAAAGAAAGGTGTAGCGTGTCCGAAAGAGGAGCGTAATGTGCAAAAAAGGTACCTTGTGACCAAAAGAGGGACCAAAGGTAACAAAGTTAAAAAAAAAAAAAAAAAACGGAATTGGTCGATAGAGGAAAATGGTGGTGGCCTGGCCAAAAAGGGAACAAAACGGCCAAAAATCGATATTAAGGGTTGACCTAAGATGGAAATGTCGAGGGAAACCTCGGTCAGATAAGCCACATTAACCGAAACGAAACCCGTTGTGGTTTCTGGTGTCAGAGAGTCAGAAGTGGAGAGGGCGGGGAAGAGGAGGAAAAGGGTATGGAAATAGACCGAAAATTAGGACGATTTTTTTTCTATCAGGTACATCAAGAGAAATTTTTAAAGCGAGGGTCATTTCGATGTCTCTATTATTCACAAACATGTGATTTCATATTAGGATTTTACTATTAATATTAGCAATTTTGTAGTGTACCTTTTCAATCTGCCTTTATCCAGTTGTATTTTTCAGTAACATATCAGCCCTGATGAATGACATTTGTCTAGTAATTAGTAGGGTGGAAAACGTGTGTGTAATACCACAGCCAATGCCATTCATTACCGCGTCCTGGTTGCCTGTTGTGCTGTACTTTGTAAGTGTTTTGCACAATAAATTGTTTCTTTTGCTATCTCAATGGCATCTGCATACAATATTTATATATGGCCTAGAGCCAATTTATATATATATATATATATATATATATATATATATATATATATATATATATATATATATATATATATATATATATAAATGTGTGTGCTTATGTATGTGTGCGTGTGGATATTCGTGTTGCTCATGTAACCAGAAATAATTCTACTTTTTTTTTTTTTTTACTTTTATTATTATGCATGCTCCTGAATTGAATAAAGAGAAAATGCAGCCGAGGGAGTTGATTTAGAAAAGGAAGGGAGTTGGGGCCGCGTTTTCCAACCGGTTTTGAATAGTTGAGGAACAAACCACTTCACAGGAGACATTCGGGTCGACCTGAAGCGAGGGACTGTTGTGATTAGAATTGGACCATTGATTTCTTTTGCTCTATTTAAGGTTGGCGTTTCACTTCAATCCAGTGACTCTAGTCCTTCGCTCTAAACGCCGCCCCCCGCCCCGCCCAGTTCATTCTTTCGCTTTTGTCCCTCGACGCGTTCTTTCATTCTTACTTCAGACTGCCATTTAGGCTTCGTCAGTTTTTTGTCAGTTCATGCACTTTGCTTGTTTATGCTGTTGGGTATCTGTCGGACTTACAATTTAACCCTTCAGCTAGTTCATTTCTTCAGACTTACATCGCGTCAGTTTGTTAGTGATTAGAACTGGGCCTTTGATTTCAGTTCTTCATTTCAAATACTTTAATCCTTCAGCTAGGTCGCCAGTCCGGTCCTTGGGTCAGTTTGACATTTCAAACTCTGTTCATCTAATCAGGTCAGTCTTTCCATTTATTTCTTCGTGTGTAACTACTACATTATAGTTCTTCACTCTGTCAGTTTTGCCTTTCAGTTTACCCCTACATTTTAATCTTTCCGTTATTTTGTTAGCAGAGGTCGTCTGTTAATATCTTTAGCTCAGTCTTCCTATTCAATTTCATTATTGCTCTTAAAGTTTGTCATTTCCTCACTTCAATCGTTTCGATTAGCTACTTGTCAGTCCTTGGACCAGTTTTTCATTTCGGGTCAGTTGTTCATTTCCTAGTGTTCATTCTTGCTCTTCAGTCCGAAAGTGGAGTTCTTCAGTTCAAGATAGACGAGTCTTGACGGGCAATGAATATCGGTGCTGGGAGCAAGCCATTTACCAGTGTTTCTGGACCCCATTCTCGCAGATCTGTTATGGAAATTCACACGGCTTGGAGCGCCCATGAAAAAAGAAATACTTCGGCAGCTATCGCCCCCAAGTTATCCAGTACCTAATTATCGCAACGAACATTAAGCTCTCCAACGGGACAACTTACAACCATCCACCCTCCCCGCTCCTTCCCTACCCAAACCACCCACCCACCCACCCCATTTTAATAATGGCCTCTAACTCACTCACTACACTGCGAATTTTCACAGCCACCAATTTCCCAAAGCGACCCGCAGCGAACACCGGAGCTGAATCGAGCGCTGTCATTGTTTACATCCAGTTCATTGAATATTCTGTCGGAGTTGAGTGTATGGTGTTTCGTTTTGATTTGTATCGGAGAATGTTTTTTTTTTTCTATAGGTGGATTGTGTTAGAGTTGGCGGTAAGTTTTTTTTTTCTTCCTTTCGAGATCGTGATCCATGTAGCACCTCCAGTCGTTGGGTATGAATGAGGGTAGAGGAGGCGTTACTATTATGGTATCCAGGTTGTGTTGTACCTTATTACAATGCCTAGTCCTTCGACAAGTTGTGGACTTCATAGTTTATCAGAGCATGTTTTAATTTTGAACGAAAGCATTTCTACCAAGATAAGGTAATAACGAGAGAGAGAGAGAGAGAGAGAGAGAGAGAGAGAGAGAGAGAGAGAGAGACCTTCGTTACATACTCTTAACCCCTGAAATGCATTGATACGAACTGCTGCGTGATTGAGACGCTCCTTACGGACAAAGAAAATTAAATCCAGTTGCTGTAATGTTAGGCCTCCGTGCACGAATTCTGACCACATTTACGGAAAAGGAACGAAGAATGAGAAACGGCTGAAAAGGAGAGAGAGGTCGACGCCGAAATGACCTTCCCGGATGGCCGCGCGAAGTATGGGCCACAACGATGGAGGTACGATAGGTATGCGAGGGTCAGGGGGATATAAAATCTTGTTTACGGAATTGAATGTTCATAGTTATGCGTCAGGAATGTCTTCTCTCTCTCAACGTCCGCGCATGATGTGAGGCCCGAGTTACATAATGTCTTTTATTACAGTAATAAATTCCTTTGTCATTACTGTGCCCAGATGCTGGTATTCAGATGTAACCGCTGGAGATGAAATGGTCTTTCACTCACCATTAATTTGTTTTCATCTCAAGCTAAGACGCATGCCCCGCCCCCTTTGATGGAATAGTTGCCAAGTGTTCACGGACAGAAGACTGCCACCCTTAAAAACAGTTACTATCACTTTCAACACTATCCTGGTATTGTGGACATAGCAAGCATCTAATCTTGAAGTCATGATTTCTTTTGCTTTTATATGGGTGAATGTTTGTGTTATGTCATCTCTCTCTCTCTCTCTCTCTCTCTCTCTCTCTCTCTCTCTCTCTCTCTCTCTCTCTCTCTCTCTCTATATATATATATATATATATATATATATATATATATATATGTATATATACTGTATATGCGCTGATGAATCAAGCTTCTAACAAAACATATAGGATTACAGTATAAGAAATTCATGAAAGTTATATATCGATGGATATTAACGAATGTTAAAAAAATTACTATAAGGATTTTGTGTTATAACTATAAAGGAAACGTTAGATAATTAGATAGGTGTATAATGAATGTGTGTGTGTGTGTTATTTATGTGTGTGTGAAATCCACGCAGTATCATGCGACAGTATTTTCCTATAGATTAAATTGGAAACTCAGCCTTTTAATGAAGTTATATGTGGCATCACTGAAAGAAACCCAATAGTACAACAGTAGAGTATTATTGCCCATTGGATTTGTCACCGACATAACTGTGATTGATACACGAGCCGTTCAGCTCATGTTAGTGTTATTTGATATGCTATTCCTGTGCGTCTTCGCTTGCTGTATCTTCTTTTCTGTTTCTCAGTAGTTGATTTTATTAGTCAGTTTTTCTTAGTTTATGTGTTTTAGTTGCAGTGTAATGAGAATGCTTCTTTCTGCTATGTGAGAAGGTGTCTTAACGTATATTGGAATTTTGTCTTAATCATCTTCTGTATAATTTAGATCACTTAATATCACGCAACATAATTCGTGATGCAAGATAAAAAATCAATTTTCGTTTTTTTTTATTCGTGCCTGGCATCATTTCCTCTCTCTCTCTCTCTCTCTCTCTCTCTCTCTCTCTCTCTCTCTCTCTCTCTCTCTCTCTCTCTCATAAAATGAACAGGTGAAATGTAAAGTTCCGGACACAAATTGATTTCCCGTATTCGGCAGGCAGGCAGGGAGAGAGAGAGAGAGAGAGAGAGAGAGAGAGAGAGAGAGAGAGAGAGAGAGAGAGCAATGACCTCAACAAGTAGCAGTAGCAATAATAAAAAAAAAAGGTAAAATAAACGATTCACCCACAGGAAATGACACGGACCGGGGTCCACTTTCTCGAAAGAAAAACCTCTCCATTGATCGCTTTGTGCTATATTGGGTTGAACCCAAAAGAAGAAAAAAGAAGATGGATGTAAGCGCGTCTCTCTCTCTCTCTCTCTCTCTCTCTCTCTCTCTCTCTCTCTCTCTCTCTCTCTCTCTCCTCTCCCCTTCCTCACCCACCCTCCAACCCGGTTCTTACACTCCAAATGTGCTATTTAATCCTGTTTTTGTAGGGTGTTCGAATTCCGGAGCTCTGTCGCTTCACACCGTTTCGCGATGCTGCTATGGCGCTAGTTCCCCGCCAGATTTCTCTCTCTCTCTCTCTCTCTCTCTCTCTCTCTCTCTCTCTCTCTCTCTCTCACACACACACACACACACACATACAGTATATTACGCAAGTGACGGTTCACTTTTTTACACACTGTCTCTCTTTCTATCGTTTCCGATCCTTTTTTTATTTGTTTTTGTGGATGAAATCTTAGTCCGCTGACCTGAAATTTCATTCTGATTTTTAAAACGAAGTTGTTAAAAAATTCGTTCATGCTTTTGTTGATAAAATTTTAGTCCGCAGAACTGAAATTTCATCGTAGGCTTCAAAACGGAGTTGTTAAAAAAAGATACGTTGTAATAAGGGAAAGAATTCTTTCTCACTGTGGCTCCTTCTCAGCTAATTTTGGCTCCTTTGGTGAGCGAGGAATGGTTTTGACGATAAACGGCTTTTTAGGAGGGCTTTAGAAATGAAAGAGGAAAAGGTGAAGACCAAAGCCCGCGTTGCATTTCCGGAAATCCTCCTTTCATTTTTCTCGTAGCAAAGCCTTTGCCAAAAATCTCATTGGGCCCGGAATGTCGACACGGAGAGAATGTAAACATAACACAAACTACAATACCGAAATTCTTTTGATTTTTTTAACACGCACGCGCACTAGCGCACTATATATATATATATATATATATATATATATATATATATATATATATATATATATATATATATATATATATATATATATATATATATATATATATATATATATATATATATATATATACATATACAGTATAGATATAATATATATATGTATATATATACACGTGTGTGTATGCGTGTTAAGTGTATACAATTATATTTACGTGCGTGCCGTTCGTAAATGTGCATGGATGTTTGCGTATAACGTTTCATTTGCACAGATTGTCTAAATTACTTTGCTCGACTAGTGTCCAGTAAAATATTGTCCACCCCTGTTGTGGAGTCGGATGAAAAAGGAGCATGGTTCTAAACATTTTCGAAAATTCGACTCGGGAGGAAAAATTGCTGTCATGTTAAACACTTCTCCAGCCCTCCATCCCCACCCGCACTTTTTTTGTTTTGTATAGTGTGAGTAGGAAAAAGTCAGACGAAACGGGTCTGAAGAACTTGTCGGGTAACGAAGTCAAAATGAGATTCGGTGTCCAAGGGAACTTCGGTAAAGATATTCTCTACCGAGTCTCTCATCAAGATGGCGGCATTCATAGCACGAAGAGCTGTAGTACGAGCATAGTCAGCGTCAGTATGTATATGTCTGTGGTGATAGTTAGAGCTTATTATTCTGATTGCACTGCGAACTGGTACGTCTCTATATTTATTAAGTGAGGTGACGTGTTTGGTGTGTCTATACTTAGTATATTTCATGTGTAATAATAATAATAATAATAATAATAATAATAATAATAATAATAATAATAATACGGTTTGAAGATGCGTCTAAACATTCGTATCAATCACTGATATGGTTACCTCGTTTTGTCATCATGTCTCATCCAGTTTTTTTCATTTTTTAACCTGGCCCATGTATGCACTACCCCCCCCCCTTCTGTACTTGGGGAAACACCGTAGAGGGGAGCCAGCAATCAAAATGAAGTCCATGTCACATATTCCTTTTTATTGCCGCTCTTTGAGAAAATATGACAACAACAGGTTCGAAAAAAAGCGGCGACGAGTGAAAAAACTGGTATCCCTCCGAGCATTCGAATCCAGTTTTGAAGCCATTACCGTATTGGTTGTGGGCTATGATTATTACAGAGAGAGAGAGAGAGAGAGAGAGAGAGAGTGGTGTATGTATTCATAAATGCACTAGTTTGAATATTTACCCTAAAAGATGTGTGTAATGTAAACTACTAACATACTTAAAGAAATGATAGTAAACTTGCTGCAGTGATTTTTGTCTCGAAATACCATTTTCTGCAAATTTCTGCTTGCTTTGATTTATTTTAATCAGTGCAATTGATTGTTCTGCATTTTTGCTTGCCATGCTTTGTCATCAGTTACATTGTGTAGAAAAAGCTTGCTTTTAAGTGTATAACTCGGAAGCTGAAAGTTGTGTTGGCAGTGACAACTGTGTTCATTTTCTCCGGAGCCACCCCTTCTTACACGAAACGACCCAATAATAAACAAGTAAAAAATGTGCCGAAGTTTCTTCAGCGCAGTCGAGTTTTCTGTACAGTGTATAATCAAGGCCACTGAAAATATATCTATCTTTCGGTGGTCTCGGTATAATGCTGTATGAGCCGCGGCCCATGAAACTCTCAGCGGTCGAGGTGGCCTGTGTTGTTGCGTTACCAGACTCACGATTATGGCTAACTTTAACCTTAAATAAAATAAAACTACTGAGGCTAGGGGGCTGCATTTTGGTATGTTTGATGATTGGAAGGTGGATGATCAACATGCCAATTTGCAGCCTTTAAGGTTCTTTGCAGCGTGCCTTCGGCCCCTAGCTGCAAACCCTTTCGTTTCGTTTACTGTACCTCCTTTCATATTCTCTTTCCTTCATCTTACTTTCCACCCTCTCCTAACAATTGATTCATAGTGCAACTGCGAGGGTTTCCTCCTATTGCACCTTTCAGACCTTTTACTGTCAATTTCCGTTTCAGCGCTGGATGACCTGATAGGTTCCAGAGCTTAACCTTTAGCCTAAATTTTATATCCATTTCAATTCAGTTCATCCGTTTGCGCTCTATTGCTTCGTCTAAGTTACAAACGAAGCCATATCTCAAGCGTTGATGACCACAGTCACTGCGACGCCACATTATGCCATCACCCTATGCTAATTCAAGAAATTGACAAAGGCGTCAGCCTCTTGAAAAAGCAAAACTCCCAACCCGGTGCCTGAGAGACCTGAAATGTCTTCTGTTGGCTTAAAGAAAAAAAAAAAAAAAGAGGAAAAAATGACAGAGTGGTCGGGGTGAGGTATCTTAGCGGCGTTCTCGAAGCTGTGACCCTGCGGGCACTGGCAAGATTTGCTGTTAAAATTCGAACCGATTTTCGCTGTGACCCTGGGCTGTTGTGTTTATATATATGCGTGCGTGCAGATGTATAAATATTTATGTATGCAAGGGGTTACTTGGAGTGTTTTGTAACTTTGTACATACACACACGCAGTCAAGCTTATATATATGTATGTATGTATATATAGTCGCTTTATATATGTGTATGTATGTATATATATATAAATATATATATATATATATATATATATATATATATATATATATATATATATATATATATACATACATATATATATATATATATATATATATATATACACATATATGCATATATATACATACATATATATAAATATATATATATATACATATATATATATACATATCTATATATACATATATAGAGAGAGAGAGAGAGAGTTATAAGTGTCTACACACTTTGTTGTTAACAGTTATTGAACATATATAACAACATCATCTTAATTAGGTGCGTACTTTGCCATATATACAAGAAAAGAACTTTCGTTTTCCACGGTGCATTATCTGTCACAAAAACGGCGATGTTGAGATAAGCGAAGAAAGATCTCCTGCAACCTTATAAAGCAAAACGCCAGCAGTAACAGGAACTCCGACGACGTCCCATTCATGGAAGTGATTCCGGGGTTCCAGTCGGACCGGGTCTGGAAGAGCGAAGGAGATCGCCCCATTAAAGCCAGATAAGACGACGGCCACTGCAAGGATATCGCGTCCTGTCTCCTTATCTGTCGATCGCCTTCGTTTCGAAGAGAAAGCAGATAAAAAAAAGTTGTTCGATTCCGTCTCTGCAAAAAGAAGAAGAAGAAAAAAACTTTTAATCTGCCAAAGTTGTTTATGCGTCTTAAATGTCTTAGGTTTAAAGGGGCTTCGTGAATGTCAGTCACTCGCAGTCTTAGTTTTTTTAGGCCTCATTGTGACCTAGAATCAATCACGCCTAACTCTAAAGGTCTCCTTCAGAGTTCCTCATATACTCACTGGTGACCAGAGGAGCTGATATGTCAGAGACGTTATTATTATTATTATTATTATTATTATTATTATTATTATTATTATTATTATTATTATTCAGAAGATGAACTCTCTTCATACGGAACAAGCTCACACGGGCCATTGACTTGAAATTCAAACTTCCAAAGAACATGGTGTTCTGTAAGAAGAAGCAAGAAGAGATAAAGGGAAATAAAGAAAGAAGAGATCTCGCTTATTAAAAAAGGAAAAAAATATAATTTAATGAATTAATAAACAGATAAAAATGTATTAAAATGCAAGGAGAACAGTATTAGCTATTTATTCATGCTGGCCCATCCAGATACTAACCAGACCAAGTGTTGCGCAGACACCATTAATGGATCGAGTTTAATGGATCTAGTAGGCTTGGTGAGATTGCAAATATGATCGGTTTAAGAAGCGTACGACAAATGAGGTTGCGTCGAGAGATTTGTAGTTGTGACTTGTGAATTCTGGTTGTTTTTTTTAGAACGTGTGAATGGGGTGGGTTGCGGACTTTGTAAATGTCAGGAGGCTTGGGGACTGTATGTCTGGCAGGTTTGACACTGTAAATATTGTCTGGTTAAAACTGTAAATAAATGGAATTCGTATCAGGGAATACGTGTCCTCCTGTAATCCAGAATATATCCGAAGATATTTTCTGGATTGCAGATTCTGTATTACAGAGTTACTTCGCCCTTCTTAAATGCATTTTCTTCTGGACTGTGGGGATAAATTGCTCTTTAAGGATCGTTTAAAGATTTTTGGTTGCAAGTTCATTAAAGGTAATAAGAGTATTCTGTCGAAGACAAAAGAGTACCGCGATCTTCTTACGTTGATCATGGTTTTAGAGAAGAAAATTAGCGGGTGGGCCTTATGGACGCAGTGCTAATCAGGTAACTGAAGGATAGTTTAATTTTGTGTTAATCAACCAGATTATTATAATTATTATATATATAAATAAAAAATATACACATAAATATATATAGTGTATATATATATAGATGTGTATATATATATATATATATATATATATATATATATATATATATATATATATATATATATATATATATATATATATATATATATATATATATATACACTGTGGTACAAGTGGTTAGCTTACAGTTTTTTCTGAAGTCCAGACTCTCCTTCTTTCCTTCATTCAACGGGGACTGTCTTTGTATCTTTCTCGATGCTTCTATCTCGAGGCTAGGGTCCCGAAGAGTATCTCATTAAATACATTCCATTAAGCAGATGTTCAGTGGTGACGCCTCTCCCACTCCTTCCTGCAAGTTGTTCCCCCTTTATCCAGTCTCATCTCCTTTTCTTACCTCCTCCTCCTCCTCCTCCTCCTGCTCTTCTCAATCTCTCCTTCTTCCCTTTCTCCTTCCTCACCCTTCCCCTGCTGTCATGCTTTGCCCCTCTTGTCATTATCTTCACACTTCTTCCTCCCCCCCCCACCCCCGCCATTACGTCTTCACCCATCTTCCATTTATTCCTTCCTTTCCACTCTCTCTGTTCCCTCTTTCTCTCCCTCACCTTTTCGTCTTCTTTAACTCTCGTTTTCTGTACTCCTCATCTTTTACCTCTGCTCCCCATTCTCTGACACTTTCCAAATAATTCACAAACGAGGAAATTTTAGAAACAGTAACATATATAATTGAGATAATGTCATTTTCTCCTTAATCAGTTTTCGTTGTACTGTTTCCTCGGCTTTTCTTAAAGCTCAGTACAACGAAAACTCATTTTGAAGGGACCTGATCCGAATTTAGAATTTGTACGTGTAACATTTGTTATAGAACTTTTTTTTTTATTGGTTGTATGTTGTTGCTTATGTTTTATTGCCCGTTTTTTCCAGTCTTTGTATATTGAAGCTTCATATCTTCACGGTTTATTCAGTTAGCTAGTGAACTTAATTGTGGAAATAATTTAGATATTAATGAATATATTAAACGAAAGTAGCCAATTGCGCAATATGTAACACTTAAACATTTATAAGTTAGCTTCCGTATATATATATACATGTATATATACATGTATATACATACATATATATATATATATATATATATATATATATATATATATATATATATATATATATATGTATATATACATGTATATATATGTATAATATATAACACACATTACCACAGGTAAAAATAAGAGACCTACACCCCGTCTCTTATTTTTCACCTGTGGTAATAAGTGATAAATGAATCACGTACAAAGTGATAATAATCATCATATATATATATATGTCTCTCTCTCTCTCTCTCTCTCTCTCTCTCTCTCTCTCTCTCTATATATATATATATATATATATATATATATATATATATATATATATATATATATATATATGTAAAAATCACAGTAGATGCATCGTGACTTCAGTGTATAAGCGAATACCACAGGATTCGCTTATACATACATATATATATATATATATATATATATATATATATATATATATATATATATATATATATATATATATATATATATATATATATATATATCACACATTACCTGTGGTAATGTGTGATAAATGAATCACGTACAAAAGTGATAATAATCATATATATATATATATATATATATATATATATATATATATATATATATATATATATATATATATAGCCATCGCTGACAGGAAACACACTCACACACACACCTACCTGTATTTTGCATCAATGCGTGCCTAAGGGCTGTCTTATAGATTGCCGCATGTGCTGGCAGACAGGTAGGCGGGATTGTTACAATGAACTTGTTTGAGTCTCTCTCTCTCTCTCTCTCTCTCTCTCTCTCTCTCTCTGGTGTCGGTATTTTGACTTGAGGGGTTAGTACAGGTGGGTACACTCCACTTAGTCTGTGAGAAAGGCGAAGAGCCTGTTGAGGATAGAACGAATTCATAGAGTACCCGGTTTTATAGGTGTGAATTCGCTTCGCGGAGAATGGGTCTTGGGTTGATTAAGCCATTGCTGACCCGGTGGAGAGAGAGAGAGAGAGAGAATAAAAATAAACAGAGAGGGAGAGGTGGTTGTCAAATGAGGAAGAGGGATTGAGGATAAGATAACATGGTATGATTGAGGCAAGAGACGTAGTGTAAAAGAGGGAGATGTTGGTTGTAAAGATAAGGGTGGAGAGAGAGAGAGAGAGAGAGATAGAGAGAGAGGTGTAAAATGGGCAAGAGGGATAGGGAATTATATAACATGGGATGAAAGAGGCTAGAGGCGTAATGTTAGTATAAAGTAGAATTGGGGAGCTGCTGGCTAAAGAGAGAGAGAGAGAGAGAGAGAGAGAGAGAGAGAGAGAGAGAGAGAGAGAGAGAGAGATGGATAGAGATTCAAGGAAGGTATTCTGAAAGTATAGTTATTTATGGAAGTTAGTGGATGTGTATGAATGAGGCATTCAGTGGGAAGTTAGATGAGAGAGAAATATACAAAATAAATATAGAGAGAAATAGGTTTAAAAATTATAAAATGAAGGAGAGGGAGATGGAGAAGATAGACTGACAGGGAGAGAGATGTTAAAATGAGGCAGGCAGAGATAACTCTCAAAGGAGTGAGAGATTTAAGACCGATGGAAATCCATTTTTGAAGAGTGAAAGGTTTACTGTCGCTTCTTCAAGGGATTCTCCCAGATCCCTGAATTACCCCTTCCCTCTCTTGTCCAGCTCCCTTCCCTCCCCCTTCCCTCCTCCTCCCCTCCCTCCAGAAAGACCGGTTAGGGGTCGAAGCGGGATTCTTCTAAAAGGAATTATTGCCTGAATTTTCATTAGTGGCGCCGCTGAGGGGTGGAGGCCGACTACCGAAGTTATTATAGAGTTACAGGAAGTTGCTGGAGTCGACTCTAGGGCGTTCTGCGCTTCCAGGGCAGATAAAAAACGGAGCAGCTCTAGTTTTATGAGAGAGAGAGAGAGAGAGAGAGAGAGAGAGAGAGGGGGGGGGATTATTAGAGACAGTAAAGAGAAAGAGAATACAAACAGACAGACAGAAGGAAAGAGAGGATGAATATTAAATATGTGGCTTCATCCCAGTTGGGTTATATGCTGATTTTTAAACGTATTTTTTCTTTTAACTTTTTTGCTGTTCTCTTTTCGGCGTTTCTAGTTTTATGAGAGAGAGAGAGAGAGAGAGAGAGAGAGAGAGAGAGAGAGGGGGAGAAAGGTGATGGGATTATTAGAGACAGTAAAGAAAAAGAGATTACAAACAGACAGAAAGAAGAAAAAATGAATCTTAAATAAATGGCTTCACCCCGGTTGGGTTATATGCTGATTTTTAAACGTATTTTTTCTTTTAACTTTTTTGCTGTCTTCTTTTCGGCGTTTGTCGTGTTTCTTACTTCCCGTACCTTATTAAAGGTTTTATTGACGGTAGGCCGAAAGCGATCCACTGACTCTGCAAATGTCAGCCGATTGTTACACCACTCAGTTGCAACGCCCACTTTCAAGTGGCTGCAATCGTGAGATGTTAGTCTATATACATTTGGCTGCTCAATGGTGACTCACGTCAGTTTTTCTTTTCTTTTATTCTCCACATCTCCACCCCAGCTTCGACCCACAACAGTCGGTTAACAGCTATTTACGTAGTTCACTCCTTAGGCCAACAGCGACAAACTGGAGTTTTAAGGAAACGTACCCATACAGTTCCTCTCCTCATTCGGTTGAGGATCGAAAGCGTGTCTACATGCAAGTCAGATTAGTTTGTTACCTCTTGTGCCTCTAGGAGAGAGAGAGAGAGAGAGAGAGAGAGAGAGAGAGAGAGAGAGAGAGAGAGAGAGAGAGCGAAGTTGGAAGTAAAAATGGGAGATAGAGGAACCTGAGAAAGTAGAGATACTTAGGAGAATGAGAGAGGATGAAAATAAGAATTCGTTGGTTGAGACAAAGCTAAATTTATATATATTATATATATGTATATATATATATATATATATATATATATATATATATATATATATATATATATATATATATATATATATGTATATATATATATATATATATATATATATATATATATACATACTATGTACATATATACTTCCTCGAGTTTATATCAGGATAAAGTATTGTTAATATATTAGTTCTGCTTGTTTAGCCTAGATTAAAGTATAAAACCAGCCTTTCTTTTTTTGTCATGAAGCAGTGACAAATTTCGTAATGAATTATTTTATCATTCCTCCTCCTCCTCGTCCTCCTCCTCTTCCTCCTCGTCCTCCTCCTCCTCCTCCTCCTCCTCCTCCTCATTATTAAGATGTTTTTCCCATTCATATTTATTTTTGGCCCTAATGACCATAGTCGCAGAAACGACGCCAGTTTACAGAAGTTAACCAGTCAAAGTCCAATTTACAGAAATGTATCAATCAGTCAATCAGTATGCTGTGTAAAGATCCTTTTGGATTTGATCAGCCGAGAAAGGACTTGTACTCTAGGATACTGATCGGTGTGTAAATCCTTTTTACATCTGAGAAGAATAAATGACGGAAGCTTCCTTTTGACAGTTGATCTTGTTAGAGGGAATAATTATACCATTAGAAGTTAGTATAAATACTTCACAGCTAATGCGCACGCTCTCTCTCTCTCTCTCTCTCTCTCTCTCTCTCTCTCTCTCTCTCTCTCTCTCTCTCTCTCTCTCTCTCTCTCGGGATTGAACCAGATAACGGTAAGTGGTACGCTCGGTTCTGTGTGTCCTTACCTCCAGCAGACTTATGCGCGGACATGCACTCGTGTTTTGGCATATATATATATATACTGTATTTATATAGATAGATAGACACTAAAGAGGAAAAATAAAAACAGTAAGACGTAAAAGCATATCATTGCCCCACCAACCCCTAAGATGCCCCATGGCTTCTGCAGGAAGCTCGAAGGCTACACCCGGAATCCCTTGAGGATTGCCTCTAATATTAATTTGATTTACTCTAAGATGAGGAAAAGACACAGGACCCTGCTCCTACTTTCTGCGATTCCTCGAAGGCAAGGTGTCTATAAATTATCATGAGATCATTGTGGATCTCTATGGCTCCACTTTCAGCCTTAATTTCTAGGTGGTGATGTAACAATTGGCAGAATCTCGAATAGAGAGAGAGAGAGAGAGAGAGAGAGAGGGGGATTGGCTGTTAAGTATCTATACCAATTTCTAATATTATAAGATCATCTTTCTAAAGGAAACCTCCGTCATATTCTCTTCTCAGGTGCCACAGGGATTCACACACTAGTCAGCATTCTTAAGTACGGGTCCTCTGTCGCTGATTTTACCCAAAATGACTTAGATTCTCATCGCGTCTTTACACAGGAGATTGACTGATTGATCGATAAATTTCTCTAAGTTGGAGTTCGATTGGTTGACTGGTTAATTTCTGTAAACTGCGCCAAAAATGAATTATATGGAACGAATTGTAAAAATATTTTAATAATTGTAATGAAGATGGAGGAGGAGGTGGAGGTTTTTTCCCAGAGTTAGCTGGGAACCCACGAACCCTGATTTGACAGAAGGGTCTTTGGAATTTGAAATTGCCAAAATTTTTAAAATTGTCGTTGTGAGTTTTTTTAAATTATCATTGTCATATCAGATGTAACATGCGTGGTCGAGACGATGCGCAGTTTATTGAAGGACACATGCATAGATCAACATGTTTATTAACAGCATGTTGCGGTTGATGTTATTTTCATGTGAATTAAAATTCAATTTAGGGTTCGTGTTATCCAACGTAATGTCCATATTCTAATGCATCCTCAGAACCATGTCTAATTGTGTTGCTTCGAAAGGCTACTGGACTGCCATTAATGCAACAGCACTACTGTGACCCGAAGATAGAATCATCTTTAAACTGATTCGTGATGCAATTGCAGGCAACATTCCAGTGGTATCACGTTGATTCGACTGTTGTCGAAATGTTGTCTGTGAATTGTGTTTATAACAATTTTAAGTTTGAAACGAAATGTCACTGTTTAATTTTAGGAGCTATACCTCTACTCTAGTAATTGTTTCACCGGCTTTACAACGCTAGTTAAGCTCGTACAATATTATATTAACAACAATAGTTGTAGCAGTAGTATAAGTATCATGAAGATATCAGTATTATTATTATTTCATTTTCCGAAAGTCACAATATTGACATTAAATAAATCGTTAATTACCTTGGAAGGTAGTGGCTTGACAAAACCTCACTCTCTCCTTTGCTTGGTCCAAGTGCTGTTTGCAGTTTTTCTAATTTGTAATTCCTGATTCGGGAATTCCTCATTTTATTTTCCGTACAATGCCTAGGTCTATTTATTTATCCACTTATCTGTCTGTTTGTCTGTCGTGCATACTTGCATATCAGTAATAGTGGATATACCTCAGTTTCTGATCTCCCCTGAAGAATATGTTCATTGGTAAAAATACGCACACTGCATTCACAGGAAAATATACCGTATAGACGTGCATTATGTACGGTATTTACACGGTCAGCAGTATTTGTCATTTTAAAAATCGCCCCATCTTGCAATTTTGTTTTAGTGTAACCATGATTCATCGCAGTATTGAGAACCAGCCTCATCAGTTATATGGTACAATGATTTCAGGCTTCTTCGTGCTTGTGTTTTGTAAAGCGATCATTACCATTTGCATAAGAAATTGTGGTATACTTTATCGGTCATATTTAGAAATTAATAGAAAATAAATATTTCATCATGACAAAATTCAACGTCCTTTTCTCTAAATGCTTGAAGTAGTTTTTGCTGGTTTCTATATGGACGAAATAGATTTTTTTTCAGTAGTTAATGTTGTTGTTAGCGTAGGCATGTAATTATTAACTTTATTTCTTAGCTATGTATTGTGTAGATTTTATTGAATGTTATTAATGAATGAGACCTGTTAATATAGGTTTAATGCTCTTTCTTATGGGCTGTGTTGAATTTTTCCATCAGTTGCTGCTGCTCCCGAGGTGGACATTGCCACATAACTTTTTTGTCTCATATCTGGTATTGTTCTTATAACTACAAGAACAACTATTGCCGCTACAAAAGTAGGCACATAGCTATCTAACTGCTTTGCCATAAATATGGTGCTGTTTTCTTTTTAGTTTTCTATAAAAGGAAACTACTGAGATGGCTATATGTCTGTCCGTCCGGACTTTTTCTGTCCGCCATCAGATCTCGAAAACTGGTGAGGCTAGAGGGCTGGAAACTGGTATGTTGATCATCTACGCTCCAATCATCAAACACACCAAATTGCACCCTTCTAGCCTCGGTAGTTTTTATTTTATTTAAGGTTGAATTTAGCCATGTTCGTGAGTCTGGCACCGCTATAGGTGCCAACAACACAGGCCACCGGGGGGCCGTGGCTGAAAGTTTCATAGCCCGTGGCTGAGAGTTTCATAGGCCATGGTGAGAGTTTCGTACAGCATTATAAGCTGTACAGAAAACTCGATTGCGCCGAAGAAACTTAGGCGCATATTTTGTTTAATTTATCACTTGTACTACGCTAAATGTCATCATTTATATGTAACAGCTAGGTCGTGTGTGTTGTGTGGATTTTACTACTACTGCTACTACCGCTACGCCGTCGTGCCGTTACCGATCGTCGCCTTGCATGACAAACACCCAACATCAAACGTTGACCTCCGACGATCGTCCCGTCCAAAGACGATCCAAATTTGGGAGGAGAAAAAGTAGGACTGTCACTATGCATCCTGATTGGTAGTGGCCTGGCCAAGGTGAAATATAGTTATGGCTTGTGATAATTGCATTAATAATTACTCAGGGCAGCGCAGGCCCGAATGGGTTGAAAACACGAATGGCTGACTCGGTGATTATTGCGAAACGAGGTTGAAGGTTGATGAGGTTTTGTTTTGATATGGTAAGTCCTTTCTAAGTTGTGCCCCCCGGTCCTATACCAATGGGTACGCGGTCTCAGTTAATTTGATCATTTGTCTACGCAAACTTAGTTGAAAGGGAGCATTACATTCGCCTTTGTATGTCTAGCCATAAAGTATCTCAAATTGTTGATGGATTTCAAAGATATACAGTATATTGACGAGTTGGGTATGGAATACGCTTTATTATATTTGCATATAGATCTGGATATGGGTCGAAGATTTTTTCCTTATTTGTTATTATTTCAGTATAAAAAGACATTTAAATGACGAGTATAGGAGATGTATTTGTGAAAGTGAAAGACCTCAACTTTGTGAAACTCCTGTTTCCCTTAATGGGAAGTCATTTTACCCAAGGAGGGCGTACGTGCTGTGAAGGATTTGCCCGGCATATAGATACAGCATTGCCTAATGCATCGCTGTATTTATTTGATTCTCTCTGAAGAAGGAAACAAGAGTTTCAGAAAAGGTGTAGGAATTTGTTGGTATTTGTACTAATACAAGAACAACATTTAATTTTTAGTGTTTTTTTTTATCTTACATATTTTTGGACATGATTGTTGTTCTCTTTTGTATTATTATTATTATTATTATTATTATTATTATTATTATTATTATTATTATTATTGTGGTGGTTGTTGTAGTTGTTGTCGTCGAAAGTTTATACCTAGATATCGTTATCGATCTTATTATGATCCTCTTCGCAAATATGTGCATAGGAATTTGACCAGTTATTGCAAAATACGCCTAATTATATTTCTGAAAATATATTCCATTAACCCAAGTTTGAAAACTGACAGTTCTAATTAATTACACAAATTCAGTTGCCTTAATACTTCGAAAGTAACCGAAGAACACGCTTATTCTGTTTATTGTATACACCATTAGCATATACAGTCAGTATCTGATAACAACTGATCTGTTTCTATGGAGAGAAACAGGACTTATCGACGGCCAAGTAAACTTTATCATAAGGAATCAGATTACACGATTCGAGCTGTCAAGGATGAGTCAGTAATCAGAGAGAATTTAGAATCTCCCCTTCGTCAGTGGTCAAGGATCCAGAGTACAACTGTCACAGAACGGGTGCATTGAGGTAGTGTTTATTTGTAAAATCTGCCTTTTCGCGGACAATTTTTGTTTGGTATTTTACTGAAATAATTGCATGCTCTCATTAATCATATTTGGTGCTAGTCGTTTATTATATAGCATTTGCCTTCTCATTGGTTACCTGGTCAATATTTCAGTATAATATGTTCGTTCGTGATTGTATCTTGGCCTTGGATGATGAAATAGTTCACTTTTGGACAGTATCTGGCTGAAATAATTGCACTCTCATTAATCATATTTGGTGCAAGTCATTTATAATATAATATAATGGTTGCTTTCTCATTGGTTACGTTTGGTCAGTATTTCCATATACTGGATTCGTTTTTATGTATTATATTTTGTCCTTGGATGATAAAATAGTTCTGCTCGAGGTAGACTTAGTCGTGATTTTGAGGAAATAGGGGCACTATCTCTGATGACATTTCATTGTTATTCCGATTGGAAACAGTTGATTTCATTCAGTGTTGCTAATTTATCAATTTCTACTCTTGATTAGTTTTTCCTATGCATCCATTGTGGCCTCACTGATTCCCCTTGGTCTGTATTTCAGTCTAACTGTTGCCTGTTCACTGACTGCCTTCAATCAATTTTTCGACGTGGTAGTTACATTTTTCATATTACATTTTATGTAAATATTTGGATTTAAGTGGTGCATTCTCACGTACGGTATTTGATCTCTCCCGATATAACAGCTCCGTTCTCATTGAATAATTTTTATTTTAATATCGCGCTGGAATATTTTCATTCTCATTTATTATATTTGGTCACTATTTGGATGAAATACGCATGTTTTTTATCGTAATTTTTCCCATTTCTTCGATTGAACCATTGCGTCTTCTTTGATTACAGTTTATTAATATTTCGATATAACATGTACGCTCTCGTGTATGTATTACATTCAGGAAATAGATCGTGGAATAAGACCACGAACTTTCATAGGGGAAATTTATTTTAATTTTGAGTGTTCTGTGTTTTGTAAACAATATAGTAATTATGCAGTATTTTCGCTGTTCGTTTGCAGGAATCTATTTTGTTTGAAACGCGTAACTCCTTGAGGTAATAAACTTACAGGGAATTCTGATGGTTGTATAATATATATATATATATATATATATATATATATATATAGTATATATATATATATATATATATATATATATATATATATATATATATATATATGTGTGTGTGTGTGTGTGTGTGTGTGTGTGTGTTACGAATAAGGAAAGGACGAAAACAATACACTGTTAGGAAAAATATATCGGAACTAATATTACAGCAGCAAATGAAAATGTATATTTGTGTGATGATCATACATGCGTGGGTGGGTATTCATATATGTATATAAATCTACAGCAGACAATATATATATATATATATATATATATATATATATATATATATATATATATATATATATATATACAAACAATATATATATATATATATATATATATATATATCTATATATATGTATGTATATATATATATATATATATATATATATATATATGTGTGTGTGTGTGTGTGTATGTGTTACGAATAAGGAAAGAAGGACAAAAACAATACACTGTTAGAAAAAATATCGGAACTAATATTTACAGCAGCAAATGAAAATGTATATTTGTGTGATGATCATACATGCGTGGGTATTCATACATGCATATAAATCCACGCAGACACTTAATAGATATATATATATATAATGCATATAATATATATATATATATATACACAAATATATGTATTGTGTGTGTGCGGGTGGATTTATATACATGTATGAATACCCTCACATTTACAATCATCACACGAATACATTTTCATTTGCTGACGTAAATATTAGTTTTGATACATTTTTCCTAAAAGTGTATTGTTTCCGTCCTTCTCTCCTTATTCGTAGCAGACAAATATAAGTAATTGTATGCATTCCGTAACCGCCAAGGGGTGTGAATTAAAACGACACGTTGGTAGCAATTCGTAATCTGGTCCAGGAGCTCCGTAGATGGTATCTCGAATTAGTCAATAACTCATAAGAACATTTTATAGGCCCGGTTTAAATGTTAGAATTGCCGACTCACGCCAATTTGTTGGTGTGTGTGTGTTTGTGTATGAGAGAGAGAGAGAGATTCTCTTTCTCTCTCTCTCTCTTTTGCCGACTCATGCCAATTTGTGGGCGTGTGTATTTGTATGAGATGAAAGAGAGGGAGAGAGTGAATTCTCTCTCTCTCTCTCTCTCTCTCTCTCTCTCTCTCTCTCTCTCTCTCTCTCTCTCTCTTGCCGACTCATGCCGATTTGTGGGTGGGTGTGTATGTGTGTGTTTATGAGAAAGGAGAGAGAGAGAGTGAGTGAGTGAGTCTCTCTCTCTCTCTCTCTCTCTCTCTCTCTCTCTCTCTCTCTCTCAAACAAGGCCATTGTAAATTGGAATGTCAATTCTAATTTTCTGTGACTTTGAATCATTGTGACCGCCTGTTGGCAATTGTTTATTTATTTATTTTATTTATTTGTTTATATATTTATTTATTTTATTAATTTATTTTATTTATTTCTTTATTTATTTATTACTACCCCGGGTACTCGGTGACCTGTGACTACGACGCGCTCTTCACAAAAAGAAGCGCTCTAAGCACATTCCACTAGATCTCTCTCAACCTTTGTGGACCTAAGCAGTAAATTGCGTACCTGTTAGTTACTTGGCTGTGTTGAGTCGCTGCCAGGTTGAAGAGGGTGATGAGCCTAGCACCTTCATCCCAAAACGATTGCTGAGGCCTGTTAGGACATCTGGAGCAAACTCTTTTAGGAGTGAAGGTATATTGGTTAAAAAAAATCGGTTGTTCCTTCGGCCACCAAACGACTCAATTACTTATATATACAGCAACTGGAAGACGCCTTCAAGAAATGATGATACTCAAGGAGGACATTAGACTTATATTTTCCATTTTAATTGCTCTTTTAAAAAACTTTGCATTTTTGCTTTTTATTTCTTTTTAAACTTTGTAATTATTGCTTAGTACAGCTGAAGAGGACCTTAGTGAAGGTCGAAAGCGCTTGTTTTATATTTATTCACTTAAACTTGGTTGTATACAGTGGCTTTTTCTCAACCCTTCAAGACAAACACCAAGAATACAAACGGCAAGAATGTGCTTTTATTACTGGAGTGAAGGTATGTGTTGACAAAATCAGTTGCGGAAATGAAAGGGAGTGTATCTTGGCTGAGTCGGGTTCCAATTCCTTGCTTTCGATTCTGCGATTGTATTTCACAAGCAACATCGTTTTTTCAGCGTTTGAATATTGCGTTGCCAATGAGACAGGGGCACCAGCGTCCCCACCTTCGATTCCAACTCTGATTTGGCAGTGGTATTGATTCCCAGATCGAAAACTTCAGGCTGTTATGTAACACTGGCGATTAAGTATAGAGCTAAACAACGGATTTCAGTATATTTGATATTGTTCTCAGCATTTTCCTCATATTTCTCCAACCTAGTTGATGTACCAAAATGCCTCAGTCCGTAGTACGTATATTATCGTCCAGATCTTATGAAGAAGCTGAAGCTGACGCCGGAAGACCTAATTTGTCCGTTTGTCAATTTGACTGATGATTCGTTCAGAGGCTGCATAACAAGTATCTTGTTTGTCGGTATGGTTAAGACTCGCCTTTCTTTCTTTTTTTTTTTTTTCTTTTTTTTTTCCTTCAGGCCTGGTCAAGAAATGGAGCATTAGGTTGCTGCTCCTGTTGGCCTTTTGTCTTAGAGGTTAAACGTAGACAGTGATTTCGAAAGTCCAGGATGGAGATTATATATATATAGATTATATATATATATATATATATATATATATATATATATATATATATATATATATATATATATATATATATATATATATATATATATATATATATATATATATATGAATATATATATATAATATATAAATATATATATATATATATATATATATTATTATATTTATTTATTTTTATATATACATATTGATATCTTTATATCATTCTTCTTTAGTCTTACAGTAGAAATAGTAGCAGTAAAAGCAGTAGCAGACGCTATTTTTGTTGTTATCGTCGTAAGACAAAACCTACCTTCATCCTTTCTCTGGAAGGCGAGTCGTCTGATCTAACGGGCTCAGCCTCGTATGCAGAGGAAATTCCTCGCGACCTCCAGGCTGCAGCATCACCTTTTTGCGTATGGACATGAGGCGACGTCGTTTTCATTAGTCTCCCGGGGCACGATGCCTCGTCTTGGGGCAGGGGCGGCATAGCCAAGCAGTTCGGGATTGGCATCGACGAACGAGACGGTTGTTAATTGGCCGGAGATTCTGAGATCGGAATGAATAATACAGGAGGAGTTTTACACCTCGTGTACGTTTAGGGCGAGAAGGAGACGGGGGGAGGTTCAGTGATAGTGTTGGGGGGAGAGGGGACTTTGTTGGTGATGGAGGAAGGAGAAGGAAGTTTTGGGTGATGGAGAAAGTGGTGATGCTGTAAGGGAGAGAAGGATGAGGGGAGAAGAAATGGGGGAGTAAGAGGGAATGTTGGAGGAAAGGGAACATTTTACTGTTGATGGCGGAAGAATGGAAGAGATTAGAGATGAGATGCAGTAGGTTTTGGCTTAATACTAGTTGGTGATGTTGGCGAAGAGGGTTGTGGTGAAGAACTCTGTTTTGTTGGTGATGAATATGAAAATAGATGTTACTGGATGAGGAGACGATGATGGCAAGGGTTGAAAAAGAGAGGATGGCAATTATAGTAATATTAAAGCACAAGGTTGTGAAGAGATAGGAAAATTGGTGTTAGTGAAGGAGGAGGTTTTACCAGTAATGGAAGAGGAGGAGGGAGAAGTCAGTGGCAGTTGAGGAGAAAAGGAAAAGGAAAGGAGAAGAGGAGGAGGTCTTAAAGAAAGGAAAGAGGAGGAGCAACCAAGAGTATTTGTTGGTATTCATTGATGACCCGTTATAATCGTCATTAGTAAGTTGCTTGCGATCGCATTTATTAATTTGCCTTTCGATATTGCCTTTGCAATCACGTCGTCTTCTTTTGTATGCACAGTTGCATAATCATTCGCGCACACTCGCACACTATATATATATATGTGTGTG
>NC_089761.1:48359272-48364272 GCF_040412425.1 Macrobrachium rosenbergii | reverse complement strand
GGTTGAAGTTAGTCATGATCGTGCGTCTGGCACCGCTGTAGGTGCCAACAACACAGGCCACCACCGGACCGTGGCTGAAAGTTTCATACAGCATTATACGCTGTACAGAAAACTCGATTGCGCCGAAGAAACTGCGGCAAATTTTTAAATTATTTTTATTTACATACATTTTCAATTGCATTATTTTTTTTTTATTTATTTGTGGAATTACTTATCGAAAATTACTAGTTCATTCATATGTTCTATGTCTGTGTTGGAAGTCCGATGGCACTGGCAGGCCTCATCTAGCCTATGTCTGAGAAGAAAAAGTAGAGCCTAACTCTAAGGTGACGACTATACCCGCCTCTTAAAATAGGGAAGTTTAGGCTGCCGATGACTTATATTTTGCAGATGCAACTAATCTTTGCGTCGTATACCTTTAATAGAAGAAAAATACGTCAGGATAAGGGGCAGGAGAGGAGGAGGAGGAGGAGGAAATAGGGTAGAGGGAGAAAAGGAGGAGAATGTGTAAAAGAGTATGAGGCTGAGAAGAAAGAGGAGAATGATTAAAATGGGGAAATGTGGAGAGGAAGAAGAAGAAGAAGAAGAATGAAGGGGGAATAAAAGAATGATTGACAGGAAGATGATGAGAAACAGGAGTACATAAAGAGAGAGAGAGAGGGGGAGGACGAAGTGTGAGCAAAAGAATTCGAGTAAAAGAAAGAGGAGGTGGGTAAGGGGAAGAGAAAGAGAGAAGGAGAAAGAAGAGGAGGATAGTAATCTTTCCCTCGACCCATCTCCCGGATCCACCCGACAGAATCCCGAAAGTATTTTAGCAAGGACTCCGCCCACCTGGGGCATCGCAGTCAAATAGCGCCCTGTTCAACCTCCTGCTACTGCCATAATTACGACGACGCGGACGTGGAACACCCATGCAGTTTGGGAGAGAGAGAGAGAGAGAACTATCTCGTAGTAAAATGCTACGGAGATTGCATTTGTATCTTGAGGCTGTTTGGTCATTAAGGGAATCCTATCGTCACCTCTAAATTGGACAAGAATTAGTTTGAAAGAGATTCTCGCTTTATTAAGGTAATTAATATTGTGCATTGAAAACATCATTTGCTGCCCAAGTTTGTTTGTGTATGAGAGAGAGAGAGAGAGAGAGAGAGAGAGAGAGAGAGAGAGAGAGAGAGAGAAAACTGTGGCAGCTGTGGTAATAGTGGCATTTCCTTGTTGACAACCTTGTTTACAACATTTCTGCTTTTCCTCTCTGCGTCTCTTCTGAGAGAGAGAGAGAGAGAGAGAGAGAGAGAGAGAGAGAGAGAGAGAGAGAGAGAGAGAGAGAGTCAGTCTCTTTGCGTTCAGGTTTCAAGAGAGAGAGAGAGAAGAGAGAGAGAGTCAGTCTCTTCAGGTACTCAAGAGTAACCCGAATTTACTACCACACCATTTTGCCTTGAGGACGAATGTGAGTGGTGAAGGTAGCAGTCATAACATTGCTGATTCCGTTCGCGTACCTTAGAGAAGTAGAAAGAGACAGAAACGGTTAATATTTAGGGCAGTGTTTTTATATATGGCTAGGTACACGTACGCATGTTGGTATTATTAAACAGCCCATATATATATATATATATATATATATATATATATATATATATATATATATATATATATATATATATATGTATATATATATATATATATATATATATATATATATATATATATATATATATATATAGATATAGGTATATGTATATATAACATTATATATATGTATATACATATACATGTGCTTATAATATATAGTGTATATTCCCTAAGAAAGAATATATATTTACAAAACATTTTTACACTCAAATATAAATAGATAGATAGATAGATAGTTCATATAAAGGGTACATAACCGAGCCTGAATGAAGCAAGCAAAGTACATTGATACAAAGCGAACGGTCAGACATAGTTTATGCATACATCATTAGATGTACATTTGGTCATTCACAGGAATGTGCTTATAACGCTTTGTGCGTCTTAGGGAGGGTTTTCGTATAGATATTTCCGTTTAAAAGAAAAAAGAAGATATATTTACAAAACATTTTTACACTCAAATACCATATCAGTTTTATATACATCTGAGCGAGAGTTTAAACGATAAGAAAAAAAACAAACACAAACACACACACACACACACACACAGTTCATAATAAAGGGTCGGGATAACAGTATATATATATGAATATATCTATTTTTATATATATACATACATTTATTAGACTTAATGTACATAGAGCCGTTAAAAAAATATTTTATGAAAACAGAATCAGAACGGTCAGACATCAATAGTTTATGGCAGGGTTTGTTATTTCACCTGATCTCTCAATTTAGATGTGAAATGATTTGGTCATTATGGAAGGAATTAAGACGAGGAGTTCAATATTAATAATATCAGATATGCGATTCAGCACTTGTTGCAGACTCTCATGATTGCTTTAGTCGTCTTAGAGAAAGAGGTCTTTCAATAAATATTTGGAGTTATGGTTATGTCGTTTAAAAGATATAAGAATTAATGCTGAACAGTTAAGCAAACGTAGTTTTAATTATTTAGGATGCATTTGATGGAAAATGCGAAAAAGAGATTGAAGTGATTTTATGGCAAAAGATTCATTTTGATAAAGGGTGTTTTCAAAAATGCGAGAATCTTGAGAAGCGAGAAAGTTTGTTTGGTCTGATTTGCTTGGACCTTGAGGAAGGCAGATGAGGAGAGGTTGACAGGCTGCAGAAATGTGGTTTTAAAGGATGCTGAAAATATCATGGACAGAAAGGAAAACTAATGAGCATTTATTATATATAGGCATTGAGAGAGAACTTTTTTTCAGTGAGAGGTAGACAAATGCGGTTTGTGGGTCATAGTGAGAAGACAAGAACTATCTGCTGGTAAAATCAATATCGGCCAAGAGGAAGACCTAGACAAAAATATATGGATGGATTATGAGAATGACTGGAGGAAGAATGTCTAGCTCAGTTATGCAGAGAGCCAGAAATAGAGTGTGGCGAGCCATGATTGTCCTTGGGGATATGGCACCTGGATGATGATGAAATATATATGTTTTTATATATATATATATATATATATATATATATATATATATATATATATATATATATGTGTGTGTGTGTGTGTGTATGTGGGTAAATATATATATATATATATATATATATATATATATATATATATATATATATATATATATATATATATATATATATATATATATATATATATAGCATTATTATGAATTCTTGTCACTTATGTGTTGTATTTTTACATTTTCCTTATAAAAGTTAACGCAGACATTGAAGATTGCAATTCCTTTTATTATCGTACATAAATTTTTAAAATTAAAATGCAAACTAATATCCCAAGGATAACAGAGGCACGTAGGATAAGCGTAAGCCTCACCGTCCTTGGAGAGAATCCGCGAAGGATCATGACTTTTTTATCCTTGGCTGCCTGAGTCACTGATGCCCCGAAGGTATAAAAAAGAAAGCAGAGAGAGAGAGTTAGTTTTTTTTTATTTCAGAGAAAGCTTCATTTGGAATGCATGGGTGTTTTTTTTTTTCAGAGAAAGCTTCATTGGGGATGCATGGTGGTCCCTTATCCCAGATGACAGAGGCATGATAATGAAATACCAAGGTTGCGTACCATTAGAGACTTCTGATTATGAAAGATTATTTTTCGGAGGAATGGAGAAATTTTTTTGTTTTCCATGAAATAAAATGGTGGGTTAAGGTGTGGTGCGTGTCAAGTCAGTCGTATGGAATAGTAATCAGTATGTTATCGTTATATACATATATTATTATTATTATTATTATTATTATTATTATTATTATTATTATTATTATTATTATTATTATTATTATATTCAGAAGATGAGCCCTGTTCACATGGAACAAGCTCGCAGGGGCCGTTGACTTGAAACACAAACTTCCAAAGAATATTTTGTTCATTAGAAAGAAGTAACAGAAGGTAATAGGAAATACAGAAAGAAGAGATCACTTATTGAAAAAGAATAAAATAAATTAGCATATTAATAAATAGAAAAATTGAAAGAATATTATTAAAATGCAAGAATTGTATTAGGTTATATATATGTGTGTGTATATATATATATATATATATATATATATATATATATATATATATATATATATATATATATATATATATATATATATATATATACACATATATACAAACACATACACAAACACACACACACACACACACACACACACACACACACATATGAAACCTAATACAATTCTAAAAGCAGAGATGACCGGACGAATAGCTTTACATTTCGTTAGCTTCTAGTTCTTACCTCCAAGCCACCCACCACAGGTAGAGATTTCTTTGGGAAGAGAATTTCATCATCCTCTCTCCTGCGCCGAGAAATATCTTGTTAAAATTCAATTACCCCAGGATAGATAAGCTTATAAGGATTCCATTCGGGGCAAGGTAACTTGAATGCTGATTGGCATATTCGAGTATTGGTGGCTGTCCTCGAACGGCGAATGTATGTGTGTGTGTGGCCCTTTCTCGCTTCCTGTGCTTTTGTGGATCGTACGATTGTGTTGTCATTGGATTAGGTCGGCTCTCTCTCTCTCTCTCTCTCTCTCTCTCTCTCTCTCTCTCTCTCTCTCTCTCTCTCTCTCTCTCGCATCTATGACATGAGTTTTGTTTTCCTAATTCATATGCCTGTACTTATAAGTGCTTCCCGAAATTTATCATGAAATCTCTCTCTCTCTCTCTCTCTCTCTCTCTCTCTCTCTCTCTCTCTCTCTCTCTCTCTCTCTCTCTCTCTCTCTCTCTCTGTATACTCTTGTAATATAACATTCTTGCACGCTTATCCCCGAAGCCTCTTGATTTTTAATCATAATTTTATTTTATAATTTTTTATTTTTATAGATTTCTTTTTGCATGTGCATTCATTCATTCATATCCTTGTTCATTCGTTTAGAAT
>NC_089761.1:48344272-48346772 GCF_040412425.1 Macrobrachium rosenbergii | reverse complement strand
AGTTTCTTCGACATTAATGGTCGGGGGCTTTCAAGGATGTCTCGAGTTGTGGGTATGTTGCTAGGTCCGGTGGTAACACAAAGTCATATAATAATAATAATAATAATAATAATAATAATATTTTTGGGGGGTCTATCACAGTCATCCTATTCGACGGGGTTGTTTTTATAGTGTTTTTGTTATTATTATTATTATTATTATTATTATTATTATTATTATTATTATTATTATTATTATTATTATTATTATTATTACTGATAGTGATGGAGAACGATGAGTTGATAAACGTAGAGTGAGACTGTATCCCTTAAAAGCACGGAGAGAGAGAGAGAGAGAGAGAGAGAGAGAGAGAGAGAGAGAGAGAGAGAGAGCTAATTGGGTATGATCTACACAACATGGTCATTCACTTACTTGGCTAATTGACTGACAGGATCGGCAACCATTAAAGGACTGCCTTAAGGTCGTCCATTGACACTACCCCACCTCTACCACCCGCAACCTCCATTCATCTCATTTCTTGATCTCTGCTTCGTCTCTTTACCCTTGAGAGAGAGAGAGAGAGAGAGAGAAAGTTTATTTTATCAGTTAATATTGCTTGTTATTTGATTTATTTTTGAAAGTTAATGTGTAGTCTGTATGAGATATAAAACAGATACCAGCGAAGATAGTTTTTAATTAGTAATTTTCAGAGGAGAGGTCCCATCACTATATTTTACTAAGTATACAAAGTAAAACGTTTATTCAGGCAACTGAGTCACTTTACAGATAAGTAAAAGGCAAATGTTTATTTAAGCATTTGAGTGATACTATTAAGAAGTAAACAAAATTTTTGATTAAAAGAATAATTTTACCAAGAATGAAAAGAATCAAGCTGTGGTTTATTTTCAGGTGAATATTAGATATATAGATTTTTAAACAGATTTTAATTGTATTATGATGCGCAAAAATATAACTTTTATTCGTACCATGGAATAATATTCAGCATAAGTAAAGGAATCATTTTTTTTTAGTTTGCCGAATATTATTGCCCATCAGTAAAGAATTGACAGTTTTTGAGACCAGTGAATAATGTAACTTCAAAATAAGAGAATCAAAGAATATTGAGAAACCGAGTGTTGTTACATAGAACTAAAAGAATCAAATTGAAAAATATTTCGCACGATGAAAAGAAGTAATCGTTCAAGCGCCTAATCGCAGAAACGTTAGACACTGTATTGAAGCGAATCCTGCCTAATTAAAATCTTGGACCACGCTGCTTGAAACTCTACCCTCCCTCCACCCCCTTACCCATTGTCTGTGGGGGGCTTCACATAACCTAATGGTGTTAATGACGAAGCCCCTGAGACGTTAATTAATCTCCCGTTTTTTTTTTTTTTTTTTTTTTTTTGTTAATCCCGGAGGGGTGTAATAGAAATTTCTAAAGCTTCTTTTCGGGGTGACCTTTGGCCGTGGGAGGAGGACAAGTGAGAAGCTTTCCTCCTCCCCCGTGTAGCCACAAGGCGCGTCCTTCCTCGGGACACGAGTTCAGATTGCCCGTATCGGGTGTTGCATCTTGAAGTTTTGGTATCATCCCCTGAGGATTTTAGGGCGTTTGTTAACCCTGGGATCTCTCTCTCTCTCTCTCTCTCTCTCTCTCTCTCTCTCTCTCTCTCTCTCTCTATATTATATATATATATATATATATATATATATATATATATATATATATATATATATATATATATATATATATATATATATATATATATATATATATATATATATATATATATATATATATATATATATATATATGGGTGTTTCTGAAATTAGAGCCCCCTTTTCCGCATAAACTAAAATTGATATGGACAAAAACAAAAATAATTCAGAACAGGTATTTATTTAAGTTTCTCTCTGAATATTTAATATTTTGTGTGGCCTCCATCTGCCTGTACCACAGCCTGCATTCTTGAGGGGTATGATTTTAGCAAATCGCAAAAAAGCTGAGACTCAAACTCCATTTTCCTGAGCACTTCGGTCACATCTCTTCGCAGTTCGTTGAGGCTTGGTATACCATCATAGTTCACTGTGCACACTTCAGCACGATCCTTTAAGATACTACCAATGTTTTCACACACATTAAGGTCAGGGGAGCTACCTGGAAATTCACTTGACGAGAAGAAATCGATACCACTGTTTCGAAGCAGCTCCTGTGTCTGAAGAGCCTTAAAACATGGTGCCTTATCATGCAAAAATGTGACTTTTTCAACAGATAGCACTTTTCAGATTCTTTGAGGAAAGGAAATACTCCGCCAGTAAGCACAGTGTCTCTGAAGTATTCGCCATTCCATGACTGTCCTTTTTCTTTAATGATCCACATTAACCGCTTGGCTGTGAAACAGAGAAAATTCCCAAACATTCAGGAAATTTCACAACTTGGCGATAAGCGCACGTCATCGCTGATATCATCCAACTTTGCAGCCCAAATGATGTCATTTTTATGATTTGGCTTCCTGACTGT
>NC_089761.1:48334272-48336772 GCF_040412425.1 Macrobrachium rosenbergii | reverse complement strand
TCTGTGATTGTGTTGGTCACCTTGCTGACCCCCTCTTCCCCCCCCCACCCCACCCTTTTCCGTGTCCCCGCTGGGGGCCACTGTACCCTTTTCACTGATGGGTACTTTTATGGGCATAGAGTTCCATCTTTTAATTCCTTTTATCGCTCCCTTTCTCTCTGGGGGAACATTATGGGGCCTTGTCGTTTTGACCCTTTGTAATCAAACCTTTTCTTCTTCTCTTTTTTATGTTTTTATATTCCTTATTCGTGTACACTTTTCTTCATTTTGTACGTGATAAGTTCTTGCTCATCCATTCGTGGTTTAGTAATTTCGAATTTTTTTTCTCTCTCTCTTTAGCAATGGATGATACGTAGGTGTTTTTGGCACTGATTGCCATTCTTCCCGTGACGTCACATTACTGTTCTTAGTACGAATCAGCGTTCACTCAATTGGTCGCTTCAACGAAAGGTCTCTTTCTTTTGATCATATTGAGAATAATAATAAGCAGTTGTAGTGACATTTCAGAAAAAGTTCGAACAAATCAACAATCAAACAAACTGAAACTAACATGGAGATTATTCTTCCAGTTTACAACAAATCAAATGGAACAAACCATCGTTGACGATGTTTTCCGTAAAGTTATTTCATGGCATCAGAAGGATGACTTAGGATTTTGGAATTTTTTTATTGGGCATTTCGTAAAAAATACATTCAATTAATCAATAAGCAGATGAATGAAAACGAAAGATGAATATAGCTGTTCCCCTTCAGAATAGTTCACTGATTTTTGTAATCTGCCGAAGAAGGGAAACGAAGAGTTATTGTAATATTTCATTACTTTCGTTCACAGCAAATGAAAAGTTCTGAGAATTTCGTTCATCTCGGTTATATTTGCACGAGCGTAAGCAAAAGCGACGAAGAAATATATCCGAAAATGAATGACCTTTATAAATCACGCCATGAAACCAAATAAACGGAATGAATCCTCCTTGTAAGTGGACCACTTATCTGTCGAGTGCATTCCTCTCGTTTTGTTCTCTCTCTCTTTTCTGTTCCTGCTTCCCCTTTATTTGTTTCGTCGCCTTTCTGATCTGATTTCCGTCTTTTATCCTCCTCTACTGTGGCGTCGAATTACCGTAGTGTTGAAACACCTGGGGGAGTATTGGCCAATGATACCCATCTTTCTCCCGTCATTTCTTTAGCAGTTTAGAAATCTTCCTCTCTGAATGCGTTATTATGTTTATTTCGTAATTTTTAGTTTTCTGCAAAAGAAAACTATTGAGATGGCTTTTTGGTTGTCCGTCCGCACTCTTTCTGTCCCCCCTCAGATGTTAAAAAGTACTGAGGCTAGAGGGCTGCAAATTGGTATGTTGATCATCCACCCTCAGTCATCAGAGATACGAAATTGCAGTCCTCCAGCCTCAGTAGTTTTTATTTCATTTAAGGTTAAAGTTAACCATACTCGTCCGTCTGGCAACGCTACAGGACAGGCCGCCACCGGGCCATGTCTGAAAGCTTCATGGGCCGCGGCTCATACAGAAAACTGGATTGCGCCGAAGAAACTTTGGCGCAGTTTTTACTTGTTTATTCGTCCATCGAAGACATAGCTTCAACACTTCATACGATTTCTTTTGAAAATGGTGTTTCCTTATTCTTCAAGTGATCGTTTTCTATTTTGGTAATTATGACACCGTTGTTGAAGTATACTTAAGCTGTTCGACTCTTGTTATTTACTTCCGTAATACACTACATTCTCTCTCTCTCTCTCTCTCTCTCTCTCTCTCTCTCTCTCTCTCTCTCATTTATCGCTGGAAGAGTATGTCTGTGGAGTCCAGGAATGATGACAAATCAGGCTCTTGGATAAAGGGCAGAGGAAATTAATCAGGAAATACAGAGGAAAATGGCGAATTACATATTAAAAGGGATAAGTGTCAAGGATTCATTAAACCGTTGACTCTCAAGTTCTCGACTTCCACAACTGTTAATATTATCGCTTCAAACACAGCGTGGTGTTATTTTTTATGATCATATTTTTTATTATTAAATTTTATTTCGGGATTTGCATTTGCACCTGAATAACGTCAACAATTTGGTAGAGCCTCAGAATTGGAAACAGTAAGACCATGAGGAGGCAACGAATTTCCATAAGCCCACGTAGATCATATACTTTGTATTGGCTTACAGTGGTCTGAGTTCAAGAGATATTTGTCTGTGCAAAATCTGAATTATTGGTAGTTTTATGCTACGAAAGCATAAAAAAAATGTATTTTGTGGAACTTGGGTTGATTCCCTGAGAGAAAATATTCATTGAAATGAAATCAGATTTATTTAAGAAATGTTAAAATATTCTGGTTACTACTACTACTACTACTACTACTACGACTACTACTACTACTACTACTACTACTACTGCTGCTGCTGCTGCTGCTGTTGCTGCTAATAATAATAATAATAATAATAGTAAAATTACTATTGCAGCTATTAAGACAGACATCCTGCACATGTTTTCACCTAACAA
>NC_089761.1:48309272-48329272 GCF_040412425.1 Macrobrachium rosenbergii | reverse complement strand
ATGAGAAACCGATGAAAATATGATTTTTTTATATATATATTCGTTTTGTTGCATTTCGGATCTTCCACTAAGAAATCAAAGTCTGAAATGATTTTAACAATTAACAAATACTTTAAGTTCATACGTGTGTGTGTGTATATATATTCACATGTATATATAGTATGTATATATATATATATATATATATATATGTGTGTGTGTGTGTGTGTGTGTGTGTGTGTGTGTGTGTGTGTGTGTGTGTGTGTGTGTGTGTGTGTGTGTGTGTGTGTGTGGTCATGAGGGAAGTTAAACAGTGAAGTACAAGATCTTTCACGTTAACTCTAAGGCATTCCCAGTATTAAGAAGTCTTGGTGTAATATGCTCTGCAAATTTTTCATATCACGTTTTTATTCCCGTGATAAAAGATTTATGTAAGATCGAGATATTTAGCTACCGTATTTTGTGTATAGACATTTATAATACATTGCAAAATAATTTTTTTACGATTTAGTCATTATTTACCGATCAAACATTAAAAGGATTGTTTTCCGCACTGAGTATTTCTCGGTATTTGCACCACTTGCGTAAATATCGTGTTATTATAACAATTAAAAAATGCGCCGAAGTTTCTTCGGCGCAGTCGAGTTTTCTATACATCGTATAATCAGGGCCACCTGTAATCTCGGTATACTGCTGTGTGAGCCGCGTCCCATGAAACATTAACTACGGTCCGATGGTGGCCTGACCTATATCGTTGCCAGACGCACGATTATATCTAACTTTAACCTTAAATAAAATGAAAACTACTGAGGCTAGAGGGCTGCAGTTTGTTATGTTTGATGATTGCAGAGTGGGTGATATAACATACCAATTTGCAGCCCTCTAGCCTCAGTGGTTTTTAAGACCTGAGGGCAGACAGAAAAAAGTGCGGACGGACCGACAAAGCCGGCACAATAGTTTTCATATCAGAAAACTACTAATTATAAAAATATCCAACATGTTGTCCGACTTCCTTGGAAAGTGGCCGTTTCCCTTGTATGCCTTTTGAGCTTGTAGAATTACTGTGATAGAATCTTACTCTCACTCCATTATTAAGCAACAGACGTTCGCTAATAAACTTGTGAGCTTGTAGAAGACTGCTGCATAATTTTACCAGCGATCTGACTCTTTGCAATGTTTAATGTCAGTCTCTCACGCTGATAAACCATAAATTCCAAGTGTATTAAGAGATATCAAGAATTCATCGTATTAATGGCATGGAAATTTATTCTCCGTACATTAATAGTTCTTCATTGAGAGAGAGAGAGAGAGAGAGAGAGAGAGAGAGAGAGAGGGGAGGAGCGAGCCATTTCCAACTGAACTCCTCACTGACTTGATAGCTTTGGTTCCTGACGACGATACATATTCTGAAGTAAAATCAAACAATAATAATTAATTAAGAATAATTTATACGTGTGGGTGTGTGTGTGTGTGTGTGTGTGTGTGTGTGTGTGTGAGAGAGAGAGAGAGAGAGAGAGAGAGTAACCGGAGAAAGGTTTGATTAGGAAATGGAAGTGAACGAAACTCCAGCCCACAAAGGACCTCTTGTCCTGGCGTGGTGGAGGAAGGTGTTTTGGTGGGGAGGGTTTATGTGTGTCTGAGAGAGAGAGAGAGAGAGAGAGAGAGTTTAGCAGTAGGAGTCAGGAGATTGTTGCTGGGAAGGACGAATGGTTGGGGAGAGGGGGTTATATTGGAAAGGGCATACTGAGGAGAGAGAGAGAGAGAGAGAGAGAGAGAGAGAGAGAGAGAGAGAGAGAGAGTTAAAATCAAGAGAATGATGTCACCCTTTTTAGTTTGAGGATTACCTGGTTGAGGCCTCCCTTATGAAATATATGATGTTATGCGTTGTGACGGATTACTGACCACTGGAGAATATTATCTCTCTCTCTCTCTCTCTCTCTCTCTCTCTCTCTCTCTCTCTCTCTCTCTCTCTCTCTCTCTCTCTCTCTCGTCAACCATCATAACTACCGACAAGAGTAGATTAACAATCAGGCACATATTAAACTGGTTAGGTTAAGAGAGGCCCAGTGGGTTTCAGGGAAATCCACCTATATCGATTCCTCCTCGTCCTGGGTTCGAGCATGGGTCTTCTCAGTTGTGAAACAAGTGCCCTACCACCATGAGAGAGAGAGAGAGAGAGAGAGAGAGAGAGAGAGAGAGAGAGAGAGAGAGAGAGAGAGCTTTACATATGGAAGGAAGGAAACCTTTAGACGGAAAAAGGAAGGAGTTAAAGAGAGAGGAGTTAGAGAGAGAGAGAGAGAGAGAGAGAGACCGGGAAAGGCCTTCCACTGCGGAGGAGGGGGAGGAGGAGGAGGAGGAGGAGCCCTGCAAAGGGGATAGAATGGCGAATGAAAGAGCAGGAGAACCCAGCTGCTAATTTCACGCCCACTCCGCCCTTCGGCAGTCGGGAGATATGTCCGTCAGTTCCTCTCCTCTCACGCCCACGCTGCCTTTCTCTTCTGAATATTCTTCTCTCTCCCTTCTTCTTCTCTTTTTTTTATTTCCTTGTTTGGTTTTTTATTTTTCTACCCTTTTTCCTTATTGTACGATTGTATTTATCATTTTTTATTATTTTTATTCTTTAGTATACTAATAATATGAAACAGACTCTTATTTTTATTATTATTATTATTATTATTATTATTATTATTATTATTATTATATTTTGGGTTGGTGTCTTGGATAATGAATTTTTTTTATATTTAAGTTTTTTTTTTTTTGTATTCTTCATTTCCTTTGTATGGTATTTTTACAATTACTGATATTTTCTTGGTTCCCCGCTTTCTCCTCATCTTTTGATTCATCTGTTCCTCAACATCTTTCTCTGCCTATTCTTATGTTTTCCAAACTTTTTGCTGTCGTCTTCTGAACCTTCTGTTCTTTGTTATCAACCGATGCGATGGGTCGGTATCGTTCCGACCTTTCACCTTCTTTAATTCCTCTTATCACATTGTGCCCTATTCCTCCTCAGCCTCTTTCTCTTTTTCATTCTTTTTTTTTTATCGAGGTTCAAAAATCTCTCCTTGGCCTTTTTTTTTTTTTTTTTTTGTATTCTTTCTTTTTTGTTACTTTCCTTTTTCAGAGGCCAAGCCATTTCCCCTTCCTTCGTGTTGTTGCTTCTCTGGTTTTTCCTTTCCTGGGTTGGCCTGAGTCATTTGTGCCCTTTTTGTGTGGTTAATGTGTGTGTGTAAGAGAGAGTTTTTAGCTTTGCCTCTCTTTTATGTTTGCGTGTTAGAGAGAGAGAGAGAGAGAGAGAGAGAGAGAGAGAAAGAGAGAGAGTAGTTGTAGTTTTACCTCTTTTGTATGTTTGTGTAGGCGTGGTGTTTGAGGGAGAGACAGAGTTTTGGAGTGTTATCTTTTTTCTTTTATGTTTATGTGTGTGAGAGAGAGAGAGAGAGAGAGAGAGAGAGAGAGGGGAGGGGAGAGAGAGAGATTGAGATAGTGATTTGATGTAGGTTTGCCTGTTTTGTGGTTTTATGAGAGAGAGAGAGAGAGAGAGAGAGAGAGAGAGAGAGAGAGAGAGAGAGAATTTGATGTAGTTTTGCACATTTTTTATGAATGAGAGAGAGAGAGGGGGCGGGGCGAAGAGAAGTAGGAAAGAAAACTCTCTCTCTCTCTCTCTCTCTCTCTCTCCTTGATGTACACGGGATGGTTTTAGGTAAAGTGATTTCGTGTGGAAAAAAGAAATGGCGTTTAAGCCTCTTTCCTTTCTCACTCGGCCTTGTTTTTGTTCTTGGTGGTCCGGGGTTGGGTCAGTCTTTTAATTGTTGGTTTGTTTGAGGAGTTCGGTTGGAAATAGCTCTCTCTCTCTCTCTCTCTCTCTCTCTCTCTCTCTCTCTCTCTCTCGTGTTATTTCTTTATAGCTTTCTGTTTAGGGAAACTCTCTCTCTCTCTCTCTCTCTCTCTCTCTCTCTCTCTCTCTCTCTCTCTCTCTCTCGTTATTTCTTTATAACATTCTGCTTAAGGAAACTGGATTCCTAATCGTATTCTTAGGATGTTTGGTGTTAAAACAACAACAACAACAACAAAAAAGTAATAATAACAATAATAGTAATTATAAAAATATTAATAAATACAGCTACTGCTTTTACTATCAGCTAAGTATAACATCAATACCATAAATTTAGAAAATGACAATTTTATCCGCTCCAGTCAACCAAAATCTATTTCAACTTCACATCTGCTACATTCCTCAACATTCCATTAACAACATCCAGTGGTGTCTGTTTTCAACCAAAACATTTTCGTTTCGACGGGAGTCAGTTCTGTCAGACATACACCCATCAGCATCGTGTCCTATCTCTTCATAAAAAGAAGAAAACATTTTCATTTTAAATGGAGTCAGTTCTTTCAGACGTTCTCCCATCAGCATCCTGTACTATCTCATCATAAAATAGAGACAACGTTTTCGTTTTGACGTCCGTCATCAACGTTATCAGTGTTTACGAACGTTTGCGACCCTAAATATGGCCTCTCAATACATTGGTTATCGACCTTTATCGCGCCTTATCAGCTGACCGTGTTTTCACGGCTGCAAAGCGAGATAGAGAGGGAGCGCTGGTTCGAGATATTTCGGGGTTTCGATTGCACCGGAGAGAGAGAGAGAGAGAGAGAGAAAGAGAGAGAGAGAGAGAGAGAGACTTTTGAATGGTTTATGTGGTGGGGATTGCCTCTTCGAAGCCCTCCCGTTTTAAATTATGATGTAATGGTATACATTCTGTGGGAATACTGATCACTCTTTTCTTAGTTTTTCTCCACTTCAGATGCAACACACAACATTCGACCAGCAACCAGTTACATAATTCACTTCATAGGTCAACAGTGGCATACTGGATTATTATGACATTGGGTGGAGGGGATGTGGGGAACGTTCCCATACTGTTCCTTTCCTTCCCCATTTTGGGGATCGAACGTGGGAATACTCGCTTGTTGAAAAGAATGAGTGCTCTACCACTTGCGGTGTTAGTGAGAGAAACTTTATAGTTATTTAAGACGCTCATGTCCCCCAGCCTTGACGAAAAAAGATAGCTCTATGTTGCTATTGCTGAGAGAGAGAGAGAGAGAGAGAGAGAGAGAGAGAGAGAGAGAGAGAGAGAGAGAGAGAGAGAGAGAGAAAAGTGATATAAATAAGTATTGGATATATTTACAGTCAGACAGATTTGTGTTTATGGTAATGAGAGAGAGAGAGAGAAAGAGAGAGAGAGAGAGAGAGAGAGAGAGAGAGAGAGAGAGAGAGAAAGTGCGTCATAACCAGACATACAAGATTTTGGACAAAGAACGTATTAATTTGTATATATGTCGCGAACGGTATATACGTGCATGTTTATACACACTCACTCAGTGAGAGAGAGAGAGAGAAAGAGAGAGAGAGAGAGAGAGACGTGTTACAGACAACGCACAGACGCACCACAGCCCAGACAGCCAAACAGAAACACAACCGCTCCAAGAAAACCAACCAACACATCAGAACGAGAGATGATTTATGATCTTGAAGCGTCCGATGCTTTGGCGGTGAAGTAATGATATCCAGCGTTTGTTTTCACCTTCAGCTTCGAACTACACGATTGTTTGTGTTCCCCATCCTGCCTCGCGCTTGTTGTTTGTGATTAGAGTCACAGCTGATTAAAATATGTGGTTGTACAGCCGAGCCAAGGTAAATAAATGCGGCCTTTAGCTGTTGGCCCTGAGCACTTGGGCAATTAGCTCTGTATTTCGTATCCACTTTCAGCACTTAGGAAATATCTGTAATGGGTTCAAGATGCGTGAATTTCTTCCTTTTTTTTGGGCAATTGGTCTGGCTATTTAGTGTTCTTACGCTTCAGTTTTTTTTTCTAATATCATTACGTCAGGCTTATTCCTAGACTTATGCGTGGGTGGATGTTCTAATATTCTACTACTATTTTTTTTTAAGTTAGTGTCGTCTTTTCAGTTTTTCTACTTAGTTGTGGTTGTGTTTCTTATTTTGTTATTTTGTCCCTTCCTCCTCATTCTAAATTGTTCCCACGGAGATACAAGCCTCCGCTTTTCATATGTGGAGTTATGCTTCGCGCATGCGCGCAGGCGGTTGTGCCTTACTAAGAAACACAAGCGGTTACGCATATAAGTTTTCATTGAAAAACGAATGTATTTTGTCAATATATTTTTGTATCGTTTGACCACGTATCTGTTGAGCAAACCTAATTGGTTGTTTATTTTACGTTATTTATGTCATTCAGTATAAAAAAAACTTTTTCCTTTTGTTACTGTATTATACGATTATTTTCACTTTCATTCCAAATAAACTTTATACTGTTCTCATTGTGTGTGTGTGTGTGTGAATATTGCTGTAACATGTTTATTGATGTTACAGTTCCAAAATAAAATTATACAGTTCCTTTTTTCCCTTAACTTTATGTTAACGTGTCATATAATTATGTTTTCTTTGAAATTAAACTTTTATCCTTCATGCTTAAAAATATCATAAATTATTTATGTGTTTATTCGAAATCAAAGTCTTCTTCGCTTTTATAATGATTGTACCATATGATTACCTGTTTACTCAAAATAAACTAATATAATTTGTTTGTTTTGTAACTGTATTATATGGTTATTCGCGTTTTTAGTGTTCTGTAAAAGAAAACTGTTGCGCCAGCTTTGTCTGTCGGTCCGCACTTTATTCTGTCAGCACTTTTTCTGTCCGCCCTCAGATTTTAAAAACTACTTAGGCAAGGGGGCTGCAGATTGGTATGTTGATCATCCACCCTCCCATCATCAAACATATCAAATTGCAGCCCTCTAGCCTCAGTAGTTTTTATTTTATTTAAGTTTAAAGTTAGCCATAATCTTGCTTCTGACAATGTTATAAGATAGGCCACCACCAGGCCGTGGTTAGAGTTTCATGGGCCGCGGCTCATACAGCATTATACCGAGATCACCGAAAGATAGATCTATTTTCGGTGGCCTTGATTATACGCTGTAGCTGCTGTACAGAAAACTTGATTGCGCCGAAGAAACTTCAACGCATTTTTTACTTTTTTTTTTTTTCTTCAAAACAAGACTTTTCTTCTTCTCCTTTGCTGCGAAATCATGTAATTATTTGCGTGTCCATTCCTCGCTTCCATTATGCCGTGCCTTTTTCAGGCCGTGAAGAATATTCCCTTTGTTTCAGGACACAATGTAATGGAGTCCTCAAAGGAAACCGCCTTTTGTCCCTCGCGTGTTTCTTCCCGGGCAGTTGGCAATTTCGATCCTCTAGGCGTAGGAGATGCTGGGGCGATATTCGGGATAAGGGCGAAGGAACCATCTGATAAAGGATCTTCGCGTGTCTTTAGACACAGGGAGAAAAAGGGAAGGAACAGGAATCCCATGTGAGATACTGGGATGAGGAGAGAGTCAAGCTGTGCGTGAGAAACTTTTATATATATATATATATATATATATATATATATATATATATATATATATATATATATATAGATATATATATATATATATATATATATATATATATAAATATATATATATATATATATATATATATATATATATATAGATATGTGAGTGTGTGAGTGTGAGAGAGTGTGTGTGTGTATATATACATATATATATTTATATATATATATATATATATATATATATATATATATATATATAATTTCTTTACAGAAAACTAAAATGAATAAAGGGATAGGGAAAGGAATAGGTTTCAACCCCCGACGGCAGGATTGAAATCACCCTGTGAAAAAAAACTTATCCTCCAATTTTTTTTTTTTGCTCCTATTTTTATCTTAATTTTTTTCTTTGTCTTAACTGGTCTCTTTTGTATATTATAAGGTTATTTGTATGTTGATTCTTTGTTTATTTTCATCTGTATACTGCCTACATATCTTCTGAGTGTATTTCGCTTTGATAAATAAAGGAATTCTCTTCCTTGGACGCTTGCTTTGCAAGTTGATGGCCTTTGATCTTTTAGGATTGTTACATAATAATAATAATAATAATAATAATAATAATAATAATAATAATAATAATAATAATAATATTATTATTATTATTATTATTATTATTATTATTATTATTATTATTATTATTAATATAAACTTATTCATATATCTGTTAGGAAGAAAAAGAAAAGACTTTAGTTGTTGTCAGATTAAGCTAACATCCGCTCGCACGGGCTCTTGCTCCGTGAGCGGCCCGCAAAAATCTCGTTTTTAATTAACCTTAATCATAGATATTACTTGAGGTATTCTAAATCGACTCATCAAAAGTCATAGTATTGAAGAAGCAAGGTGTGCAAATGTTTATGTCTGCTTTTTAAAGTGCACTCATGCTTGCAGCTTTTGAGTGCTTGCGTATCACTGAGGTCCAAATAACGAGTGACGAGAAATTTTGCATATACTGTATGTAAGTGTCACGGGGAGAATATTCCATTTATTATAATTATTATGATCATTCTTAGTGGGCAGTATGGTAAAAATAACATGTAAAATATAAAATAGCATATAAAAAATTGGGCACCTTTAAAATCACAGGAAGCACAAATTGAAATTTCTCTCTCTCTCTCTCTCTCTCTCTTACATAGAGGGGCAGTTTGTAAAAGATAAATTATAAAGAATCTCTCTCTCTCTCTCTCTCTCTCTCTCTCTCTCTCTCTCTCTCTCTTAGCTTATATAAAAATTAGGTACCTTTGAAATCACCTGGTACAAATTACAGTACAAATTGAAATACAAATTACAGTCTCTCTCTCTCTCTCTCTCTCTCTCTCTCTCTCTCTCTCTCTCTCTCTCTCTCTCTCTCTCTCTCTCTCTCTCTCTCTAAGTGGCCCCCTGACGTGGAGTGGCTTCGAGTCTCCATGAAACGGCTGTAGGACTTTTAGAGGTTGAAAGCCTCTGAAAGAGCCTCATTGTTTATTGTGCAGGACCAAAGGTACTTGGAATAGGGGACCAGGAAGGGGAAAGGAAGAAAGGAAAAGGGAAATGAGATAAGAAAGGCTTTAATGAAGGGAGGAGGAGGAGGAGGAGGAGGACATACTTGGATGCAAGTAGAGAAAAAGGTCGTAAGTTTAGGGTCTTGAGTTTTTTTACATTTATTTTTATATTGTATATATATATATACATACATGTATAAATTTTATATATATATACATATATATACTGTATATATACATATATATTCTATCACGTGAATTGAAACCTGATATAAATTATAAACTGAGAGTACTGCCACTTCCTTCGGGACCCTACACTCTCTCTCTCTCTCTCTCTCTCTCTCTCTCTATATATATATATATATATATATATATATATATATATATATATATATATATATATATATATATATATATATATATATATATATATATATATATACATACATAAGTTACACTCACAAAAATGAAGTCAGGAGCAACTTTAATTAAAAATCTATTAAATTATGTATTTATTTCTGCCAAAATATAGTAAATCGACTCACAGTGTAAGAAGAAATATGTAAAGAACTTCTGTGGCCTAATATTTGGGTTTAGTGAATAGTTAAGTATACCTTAGTTTTACCAGACCACTGAGCCGATTAACAGCTCACCTAGGGCTGACGCGAAGGATTAGACTTATTTTACGTGGCTAAAAACCACTTGGTTACTTAGCAACGGGACCTACAGCTTATTGTGGAATCTGAACCACATTATAGCGAGAAATGAATTTCTATCACCAGAAATAAATTCCTCTAACTCTTCATCAGCCGGCCGGGGAATCGAACTCCGGCCTAGTGAGTTCCAGTCTACAGCTCTACCGACTCGCCCAACGAAGAGCTTTGGGTTTAGTGAAAAATGTAATTTTGGGGGGGGGGATATCCCAAGGTCGCTTTCTCTGGCAAGCAAGCTTTCGAATTCCATTCCTCCTTTGGTATTCCATTTTTTTTTTGCTTGACTTACGTGTAGTCTGGCCAGACGAGTTGGCGTCTGCACTGAGAAATACTCTCTCTCTCTCTCTCTCTCTCTCTCTCTCTCTCTCTCTCTCTCTCTCTCTCTCATATGAATCCGGCATTCGGATGACATCCGGTAGTGTGTGTGTGTGTGTATGTGTGTGTCTCAGAACTTGTCAAGAGATTGCCTTGATCTTGATGAAGATGCCACCGACATCATGTGATACCCTCGGGTATCGTTTGCTGAAAAAAAAATTGTCTGCATTTTTTAAGTAGGTTGAAAATGATGCCACTGATGGTAATAAAGATAATGACATTAATAAAAACTTAGTTGGTAAGTGACTATTAATAGCAGTTGTTGTTTTTGTTATTGTTTTTCGCACGGGAAGACCTTCAGCAGGAAACTAATTCGCGATAAGGATCCCATTCGGACGGATTATCAAGTTATTATTATTATTCAGAAGATGAACCCCAATTCATGTGGAACAAGCCCACAGTGGCCATTGACTTGAAATTCAATCTTCAAAATAAATATGGTGTTCATTCAAAAGAAGTAACAGAAGGTAATGGGAAATACAGAAAGAAGAGATCTCTTGTTAAAAAAAAGAAAAAGTAACGAATTAATAAATAAATAGATGAAAATGTAAGTAAATAATTAAAATACAAGGAGAATTGTATTAGGGTAGTACGATGTTACAGGCTGGAGTGTTAAAAATTTGTAGAGAGAGAGAGGAAGAGAGGAAAATAAATTAACAAATTGATGAATAAATAGATACAAATGTACCTAAATCACTAAAATACAAGGAGAATTGTATTAGGGTAGTATGATGATGCAGACTGAAGTGTTAAAAATTTGTAGAGTGAGAGGAAAATAAATAAACAAATTGATGAATAAACAGATAAAAATGTAAGTAAATGATAACAATGCAAGGAGAATTGTACTAGGGCAGTACGATGATACTGGCTGAAGTGTTTATTAAAAATCTTGTAGAGAGAGAGAGAGGAGGGGAGGAGGGAAGTCATGAAAGGAGCGTTTGCACAAAGGAAGAGAAAAACGAAAACTGCACCATTGTCCGTGGGAGAACTTATACACCCCGTTTTCAGTAGCAACAGCTGCAGCAGGCAATGGTTTGTGATCTCAGTAACACGAGAGAATCTGAAAGACAAGAAGACTCTATATAATGATCACCGCCTGAGAGAGAGAGAGAGAGAGAGAGAGAGAGAGAGAGAGAGAGAGGGAGAGTAAATTCAAGTGGTAGGTATTGTATTTGCGAGCTCGGAAAGACGTGAAGTTCTGTATATTTTAAAGAGTATTCAGAAAAAAAAAAAAATTTTTTTAAGAGAGAGAGAGAATTCAAGTGGCAGATATTGTATTTTAGAGCTCTTATGGTCTTAAGTTTTTAGAAAAACAAATTTCTGTGTATGTGAAAGAGTAAAGCGCAGACGAAATTATTATTAGTGTTCATAAATAAAATCTTTTTTTAAGAGAGAGAGAGAGAGAGAGAGAGAGAGAGAGAGAGAGACAGAGAAACGAAAAGAAGTGAGCCTTAATTATGAAAAATTGTCAGAAAAGGAAAACAGAATGACTGCTGACTTAGGAAGACAAATGACCGTCAGGTGCGTGAGGGACACGCTTAAAGGAGCTAATACGATTATTAATGTTTGTGTATGACAGAGAGAGAGAGAGAGAGAGAGAGAGAGAGAGAGAGAGAGAGAGAGAGAGAGAGAGAGAGAGAGAGATTCGTAGTATCTGGTATCTCGAATTGATTTCTTAATGAGTGAGCACTTTCATAGGGAATATATAAGTAAGTTAAGTATACCTTAATTTAACCAGACCTCTTAGGAGCTGATTAACAGCTCTCCTAGGGCTGGCCCGAAGGATTAGACTTATTTTACGTGGCTAAGAACCAATTGGTTACCTAGCAACGGAACCTACAGCTTATTGTGGAATCCGAACCACATTAAACCGAGAAATGAATTTCTATCAGCCTAGCCATAGGAACGCAATCATGCTGATCATAGATCATATTTACTTCTCATATCCATCACGTCTGCCCCTTCCCTCTTCTTCCCTCCTTCCCTCCTTCCCTTGTGCCCATCATGACCAGAAAGATAGATCTGAAGGACCTCTGGCGAGAGGCAGAGGGTAGGATGAGGTAAAGAGGTAGGGGTACTTTTGTTCAAGATGAATCGGAAGAGGGAATTGTGAAGTGCTTCTCTTTCATAGCTATGATCTCAGTGTGATTATTATCGTTCTCTCTCTCTCTCTCTCTCTCTCTCTCTCTCTCTCTCTCTCTCTCTCTCTCTCTCTCGTAGATAGTTTCTGCCAGTTGTATATTAAGTCTTGTATAAGTTTCCTTTATTCTTGACTTTATTTTGTACTTCTTTTATCATGTTAAATTGTTATATGACTGTCAGTCAGTAAGAAAGATGCCTCAAAGTATTTTTCTGTAATTGAAAAGAGAGAGAGAGAGAGAGAAGAGAGAGAGAGAGAGAGAGAGAGAGAGAGAGTACTTGAGACCATAAGAGGGAATTTTGGTTTTCAATTATTTTTATCTATGGTCATAAGAGCCTCCATGTTGGGCGTTTTTCTCTCGTATCTCGTATGGGATTGTGAGATGGATTCTTTGGATGGTTTCAAGATTAATCTTAAACGTTGAATAATACTGTGTAACGGTCTAATGTCTCTTTTGTTGGCGTACACAAGCTTACACACAAACGCGCACACACACATATACATTTGTGTTTGTGTTTGTATATATATATATATATATATATATATATATATATATATATATATATACTATATATATAAGTATATATATATATATATATATATATATATATATATATATATATATATATATATATATATATATATATATATACATATATATATATATATATATATATGAGTGTACACTGAATAAAAAAAGGCGTCCCTAAAAGTATGAGAAGTAACCTAATATTATTTACAACATAAACAGAAGTCCGCGTGAATCCCGGTAACCTGAAGACGAATACTTTGAATAAGAAAGAAATATAAATAATAATATCAAGGACCATCCTCACTGCGAAGGTTCGAATTTCGGCCTTGAGTGCCTGCCGGCCTTGGAGACGCCCTAGGGGCCGAGTCGTGAGGGACAAGAGATAAGTAATGCACTTTTAAAGCCCGTGTAATGAGTCCTTATTAAGGGACAGTCAATAAACCTTCCCTATAAATGTCACTCGGGACTCTTTGAAGAGATAGGCGTCGATAGCTTTATGTTGGTCTGTGGGGCCCGTTGCGTGCGTTGGTCCCCCTCTTCCTGCGCTGCTCGTCCCTTTCGTGCAGGCAAAGTGGCCAGGGATTGAGACACTCGGCAGTTGTTACAGAGATGTACAGTACTTCGATGTCACTTGAATACCTTTTTTTCTAATGAGAAGCGTAGACTCACTTAATCATTTTTTTCTTTTATTTATTTATTTATTTATTTTTATTAGAAGCTGGAAGAAGCTGGGCAGATTTTCTTGTTTCTTAAATCTCTATTTCTTCTTTAGTTTTTTGGGCGTTTAGTGCAGTTATTTTGACTTTCCAAAAAGTAGTAAAGAACTGGATGTTTCGATTTTTTTTTTTAGTCAATTGGAGGTGTCTGTTGGTCATAATTAGGCCCAAGATCCATTATAGTAAAAATAAAAGGGAGTAAGAACAATGATTCATCACTCGTAAACTTTACATCATTTGTCGAATCTCACAGGAAAACGTCTGTTAGGTACCTTGCGCGCACAGTCTGATTTTTAACGCTTTTCCTGGCTCTGTAATATATTACATAAACAGCTGTATTTTTCTGTTCATAAGTATTGAATTATGATTAATAGTTAATTTAGAAAATTAGCGCCTAATTTTACAAATACTTTTAAATTAAGGAAAAATATTATTGCTATTATTGTTACTGTTTTTCTTTTGATGATTTTATATATTACTATTGAAATAATAATAATAATAATAATAATAATAATAATAATAATAATAATAATAATAATAATCATCTTCATCATCATCATCATCATCATGAGAATTATTCGTATCAACCCTAAGTATAGTTGCTATTTTCCTGAAGAACCATCAAGCAAGATTAACGTCGCCCATCCAAGACATTATTTCCCAATGCTTCATGTTCATCCGGCTCATGAACTTCAGCGCCTTCGGTATTAAAACGCGCGATAGTCGCATGGTGTTGTCATTAACGAGGTCCAGCGAATTATGGCAGCAGCGATGTCACATCCATGCCCTTGCTGAATTATGTCTGGGCGACTCATAAATCACGTGACTGTTTATTCGCAAAACATACTTAAAGTCAGGTTTAGGGCAGACTTGCCTGTTTGTTTTCGAACAGGCAAAAAAAAAAAAAAAAAAAAGTAATTTCTTCACCGCTTGTTAACGTTGTTTTGAAGTCGGCCGTGCTTGAGCGAGCATATATGCTTTTACATTTGTTATTTTGGCTTTTTATAATGCATAGAATGAGACTTAATCACTATAAAGGCAACGCTTTTAGTTTTCTGAAAGGAAAACTATTGTGCCGGCTTTTGTCTGTCCGTCCGCACTTCTTTCTGTCCGCCCTCAGATCTTAAACACTACTGAGGCTAGAGGGCTGCAAATTGGTATGGTGATCATCCACCCTCCACTCATCAAACATACCAAATTGTAGCCCTCTAGCCCCAGTAGTTTTTATTTTATTTAAGGTTAAAATTAACCATAATCGTGCATTTAGGCCAGGCCATCACCGGGCCGTGGTTAAAGTTTCATGGGGAGCGGCTCATACAGTATTATACCGAGGACACTGAAAGATAGATCTGTTGTCGGTGGCCTTGATTATACGATGTACAGAAAACTCAATTGCGCCGAAGAAACTTCCTCACATTTTTACTTGTTTAAAGTTATTGTTTTCTACCAGATCTAGTAAAAGACATAGGATTATATCTGTTACTGAAGGAATTATGTTAAATATTTTTATGGGGAATTAAATATATTTGAATCATGCATTTCACTGGTCAGCACTGTTTTGGTGTAACAGGCATCCAGTTAATTATTTTTCCTTCCTTTTTTCCGATTATTGATTGATTTCGTAAAATTATGATGCTATTACATCTTTTTTTATGCGTCGTATCTGCATGTTGTGCTTTCATATAAATGCGAGCTAAAATAGCGTTATTATTATTATTTTTATTTTTTTTGAGTCGTGTCTCTGCATAACTCGAACTCCATGGGTGGTCTGCAAAACCGCAACATGGGTGTCCAGTCATATAAAAGAGAGCTTGTCAAAATCTCGTGCCAGTTAAGAAGATGCTCTCTCTCTCTCTCTCTCTCTCTCTCTCTCTCTCTCTCTCTCTCTCTCTCTCTCTCTCTCTCTCTCTCTCTCTTCCTTTACTGATTTGCGGCTTGGTACCCGTAACAGATGTGGAATTTTAGACGTTGTTATGTAAAAAGCAAATCAAAATGGAATTTTGTGACCAATGTAGCAGGAAATAATGTTCTAGATACAAATTACTTTTTGGTTCTATGTTATTTTGGTGGTTAACTCACTGTCTGTGATGGGAAAGATAATTATAGCAGTTAGTAAGTGTTGTTCTGTGTGGTATATTTAATGTTTATGAAGATAAAAAAAAATATATTTCTATATATACAGATACATATATTCTATATATTATACGTATATATAAAATATAATATATATACATATGTGTATATATATAATAAAGACCTGGGTTCTATCCTGATGTGAGTCAGAAATTTATTTCTGTTCCACACGTAAATGTGTGTTGATTATTTCTATCATTTACGTATGTGTGTGTGCGCGTGTGTAGGGGCGTATGTTAATGAATGTGCGTGTCTTTGTCTGTATACACACTCAATTCTTCTTTTCTCACAAAGGCAACCGTAAGCAAAGTTACCCGAATCTGCAGAACAGCAGTCGATCGCAAGACGTCCGTGTAAATATAATTGGCTCTTGTTCTCCAAGTTATGTCTCCCTGATCTGCAATCGAAGAGAAACGTTGGCTCTGTAACTTTCCACACCAGTCAGTGATTGCCGTAACGAAGCGGTTACGAGCTCGTAGATTTCGTCGGTTGTTTGCAGTGAAAGAAAGTGCAGTTGGCGCAGCTAAAGAAAAATGGCCTCTCTAATTTGTTAGTGGGACTCCCTGGGCGCGCAGAACTGGACCAGGACTTTGTGGTGGGGGGCTTGCTTCGAGGAATCCCAAATGGGATCTTAGGGAATGTATATGTGGATAGAGAAAAGGGGGTCTTAGTTGAACACTTAGGAAATGGGATGAGGGGGTGGAATTGATAAGAAAAATCCCCCTTCATATTTTGCAGTGATTTTTATAGGGAAAAGCCCTTGGTTGTGGTAGGAGCTTATGGAATGCCCTTTGCATCGGGGATGGGATCCTTTGAAAAATCCGTATAGATAAAGAAAGGGGGCGGGGGCCCTTGTTGACTCATTTGAATCGGGGGAGATGCCTTAGAAGGGATACATAGGTTTTAGGTGAGGGATTATATGGTTAATCCTATAAGGTTAGGAGTGTTATTATCCATGATATCCTTAATTTTTTATCTATGATATCCTTGATTTTTTTTATTTATGGGAGGAAATGGGTTAGGAAAGCGGGGTCAAAATAGAAATTGGAAGCGTTTGATAGGAGTCTTAGGAAATACCTTTAATTTTGGAGTAGGCCTTAAAGAAGAACTTTCAGACTGGGAATGTGATTTTGAGATCGGTCCAGAAATTTTCGAATGGACTTATGAGGAAAAGCTTTCAGATTTATAAGGGTGTCTTTCGCGTAGACCGAGGAGATTGGAATTGTGCCCCAGGAATTTGCATAAGAGACATGCGGGAGGCGAAAACAAAGTTATTTGCCCCTCTTACTAGTCATGTAATACTTCAGAATGACTTGTTGTTGGCCCTGTTAACAAACTAACAAGGCTTGAGATGTGAAATACGAAGTTTGAAGATGGCTGTCGATAACGATGCAAATGAACCGCGCCGTAAATATTTCTCGGCCATTGGATACGAAAGAAGAATAATTATTGTGATGAATGATGTCTTACTGTTGTCGGAAATATTGTAAAGAAAGAGATAATGCATATTTGCACTTTAATAAAGACATTCTTTAGAAGACATATATATATATATATATATATATATATATATATATATATATATATATATATATATATATATATATTATACATATGAATTATATATATGATTTTTATATGTATTATATACTGACACATATATATATATATATATATATATATATATATATATATATATATATATATATATATATATATATATAGAGAGAGAGAGAGAGAGAGAGAGAGAGAGAGAGAGAGAGAGAGAGATAGAGAGAGAGAGAGAGAGAGAGTTTCCCATAATAATAGGGAGCTTAAGAGAAAGCTAACACAATACTGACAACCCAAACTACTAAGTCAAACAGAGCTCTGAAAACAAACATCGGGGAGAGAGAGAGAGAGAGAGAGAGAGAGAGAGAGAGAGAGAGAGAGAGAGAGAGAGAGAGTCCACCCAAACGCGCCGTGGGGAAGAAGGCACGATCGTTAAAGGAGATCCAAACTGGCGTTCCCCAAGGCACGCTTCCTGCCGACTGGCTCATAAATACCAGAAACATCACAACACGAATCCGGGTTAACGTTTTAGTGCTGGTTCTCGGGGATCGGGATTAATTCTCCAGCGAGGAATTTCTGTCTCTCGAGGATGAGTTATTCGCGTTTTGGATTCTGTTCACCAGCGATAAAATTCACATCGGATCAAAAGTATATCTTTGTTTGAATAATGGAAACCCGTTTGGGGACATCTTGGGGATCGCTCAGCTGATCCGTTGCTTATACAGACAGGTTTAGCTTCTGGGTGATGGTAGGATTCTCCATTCTTGCTGTTGGTAGTGAATGGTGTCATATGATATATTTAACAGAACACGGGAAATAAAAATTTAGGAGAAAATTTTGAAAGTGACGCTAACATCCAACTTCGTACATTGTATTATGTCTGTGGATTCTCTTCAGAATTCCTAGATTTAAAAGCTCTAGACCAACAGTATCAAATGTAAAATTCATACTCACACAGACGTACACACACGCACACACCTATATATATGTATATATATATATGTGTGTGTATGTGTATTGTATATGGATGTATGTATGTGTATACATATACATATATATGTGTCTGTGTGTGTGTGCTAATAAGTTTAAACAGAGGTCTACGTGCTGCCACTGAGGCTTTGGTGTAAGTGTATGAGATGACTGATTCCTCTCCAGAAGAGATTCCTCTTGTCCTATCCTTGAAAGCCGCTTTTTTTGTGCGTGTGTGTGGGGGGGGGGCGGTGAAGGAGGACACTAGGGTTAGACATCAGCACAGAGAAATTAAGAACAATAAAAACGACATCCAAACACCTACAGCCAGAGCTGGATATACGTAGCAACAACAACAACGGTAGCGGACAAACAACATGATTGCAGCCAATGTGTCATCACGTTTCCATTGTACTAAACCGGTGGTGATTCAACTCTTACGGTATTTGACACTGATTACCTTTCAGCATATTTCGAAAGCTAAATGTGTGTGTGTGTGTGTGTCTGTGTAAATAGGGGTAGATAGATGTGTGGGTGTATCTTATTCAACACACAGGGGATGACTCTGAAAAACCAAACACAACAGTCACTGCCGCATTCTCACTGTACTTTACCTCTTTACCTAGTGATTCGTGGATTAACCCCCTGTGCAGAAAACTTCCACAGAATTAACCGCTCATCAAGAGGGGTGGCTCTAGTTGCTGTCCTTCTTGTTTACATAAAGGTTTATTTGGGATGTGCAGAAGGCTCATATTCTCATGACATCTATCTTGTCATGTTTGTCACCCATTCAAGGACTGACCAGACTCAACGTTGTACAGCTTTGGTGATTGGACTGCCAGTGGCATATAAAGCGAACATTGATTTGCCATATATATATATATATATATATATATATATATATATATATATATATATATATATATATATATATATATATATATATATATATATATATATATATATATATACATATATATATACTGTATATGTGTGTTTGTGTGTGGGTAAATATATACATATATAAAGTATATATATATATATATATATATATATATATATATATATATATATATATATATATATATATATATATATATATAGTGGTCAAAAGTCGACCGTTTGTCGTCGTTTCTAAATCAAAGCCCCAGGTTCCTTTCCTTTCCGGGCCAGAATTACTGTAAATTATAATTACCGATATTAAACGATATCTGTGGCTTAACATTTGTGACATGTACGAAACAAATAAAAAAGTGTATAAGTGGCAGAAATCACTCCTCTTCCTAAAAAGTAACATCTTAGGAGATCAAAAATTCATAAACTACACAATACACCATAGCATAACCTCTCTCTCTCTCTCTCTCTCTCTCTCTCTCTCTCTCTCTCTCTCTCTCTCTCTCTCTCTCTCTCTCTCTCTCTTCAAGAAAATTTCTCTTCATCTTTATCCCAAGGCCATCAGCTTTTTTTATTTCTCTTTTTTTTTTTTTAGGAGAGGCGTGCTTGCTTTTGCTTGCCTGTGTCACCGGGGCCATTTGTTATTGTCATACCGATGTCGTTGGAGCCTTAGATTTGATTCTTTGCGAGTGTTTGTATTCCTCGGGTGAGTTTTTAATTGGTCAGTGTCTTCCATGAATGGGTTCGGTGGGTATTTATGGGGTATTGGGGAGCATTTATCTTGACTTCGACTTCAGCCGGCGTCCCGATTTGTTTAAGTTCTTGGTTTGTTTCCTGGACACGGGTGGCCCTTTACAAGGCTTGGATGTCTGGGTCGTCTTCGTTTTGCTTTCATTTTTATCGTAGGTTGTTAGTTATTTGAGTTTTTTTTTATTGGGTTTCTTGTTTATATTCCTTTTTCTTATTTCTTGTGCAAATGAAGAAAGTTTTATGTTTTTGTTACAATTGCGATTTGCGAATGTACGAGTACATCCTCATCTTCACATTGTTT
>NC_089761.1:48299272-48306772 GCF_040412425.1 Macrobrachium rosenbergii | reverse complement strand
TTCCTTCCTTTCTTTTATTCTTTCTTCGCTCAGGTGCGATGCGAGTGGGCTTGTCTCTGAATTATGGTGTTGTAGAGATTCTTTAAATGTTACCATTAAGTCTTTTTTTTTTTTCATCTCGTTATTGTAAGGTACTTCTCGTGTTGCAAGTTTTTTGCCCGCGTTTCAGTTCGACCTTTTTTTTTTTCTCGTCCTTAGTTTACGAGTTTTTGGGTATTACAAAAGAATTAGACGTATTGTTGTACGAGCGCGTATGCACACACACACACACACACACATATATATTTGTGTGTGTGTGTGTGCGCGCGTATGTACGTATATATGTAAGAAGGATGCTTATAGTTATGTGTTTATTTCTGCAAAGCTCAAAGATTATATAAAAATAATCGCCACAAACCAGTATATGGCAAATAAAAATAAAGTGTGCCATTGTATAATCACTAAACTAATTGTATAAATTAGCGGACACAAACATGACACGATATGCTGATCACCCTGGAAGCTAGCAACCCTAAAAAACGAGGCTAAGAAAAAGTACCAAGTCAATCACTGAAATAAAAAATAAAAAAACAATAATACAGATTATAATAAAAATAATTAAATTAAACTTGCGCCTGCGCCCCGCGTCAAAATGCAGCCCATTAAAAGCAGAGGGAACCCGGGAAAAAGAGTTAATAAAGAAGCGAGATTTATGGCTGGCATTCCGCCCCTTAACTATGAACAAGCAGGCATTTGGCGTGAGGATCGAGAACTTAGCTGTTAATGATGGTAGCGGCGATAATGGAGACATATCTCGGAGGGCATCCAATAATTAACGGGGGGGAAGTGACATCCTACATAGGATAGGATGCGTCGCAGTTGATAGCGCTAAGGGCGCGGTGCTCCCCTCCTCCCTTGACTCTATTTGGTAGGACGGGCAGGGATTGTTGTTGTTGTTGTTGTTGGTTGCAGTTGTATTATTTTGATTGTGTTCTGGTTGTAGGTTAATTATTAAAACAATATTTACTACTTTTATCATTGCAGCTGTTATTGTTTTTGTTGAAATTTTTTTCACAGTTTTTTCGATGCTTCCAGCGAATAATTTCTCTAAAGTTCTCTCCAGTGGTCTGGGCAGTTTTTTTTCAGTGCTTTTTTATGTATGTTTTTTATTCTTAGATTTATCTTTAGTTCATCTCCTATTTATTTATGGTGCCATATATATGTATATATAGACCCGTTTTCATTAGATTTATTCTTTTATTAACATGTAAAATATTTTTTTTATCCATTTTTCATTAACTATACTTAAATAATATAAATGTTTGAGGGGATATTACCTCGTCGAAGTCGTCCCGTTTTTCTTAATTTTGTTAATTTTCCTATATCTTTCCACCTTAGCAGCGGCCCACATCAGTCGACTAATAACCAGGTACCCATTTCAAAGCCTAGGTCAACAGAGGTATCCTGGAGTTTAAGGTAACTCATGCCATACTTTTCCTCGTCCGGTTCTGGTATCGAACTCGGAACTACTTTCTTGTGACACGAGCGCGCTATCACTTGCTCTACAAAAGAGAGAATAAAAAATAGATATCACTGCCGCTTTAGGTATGTTGCTAACGCAGTGTGGGGTCTAACAGGGGGTGAAAGACCCCTCCATCCACATGCAGCTGGGTATTGTGCCTCCCCAGGCTTGCTTAGGGCATGGGGGCACGTTGCGTACATGGCGATCGATACCCATGTTCCTTTCGTCTCCGGCCATGACATATGCGACCGCATCCGTGCTGGGGGAGATTTGCGGGTGGTCGGAGACAAGGGGAGAGAGAGAGAGAGAGAGAGAGAGAGAGAGAGAGAGAGAGAGAGAGAGATAAAATCAGATATCAAGAAATTGCCAAGACCAGAGAAAACTGGCTCAGGGAGGGTGAGATAGGTAATAAAAACCATTGTAGTAATAATACAGTAAGAAAAGAAATGGCGTTAAGTCGATCAGAGGAAACTGGCTTAGAGAGAGAGAGAGAGATTTTAAAAACTTATGAATAAACGATAAAATTAAATAAACTGCTTATTGAAGACAGATGGAAATGGCCCTGAGAGAGAGGGAGAGAGAGAGAGAGATTTAAAAACCTATGAATAAACGATAAAATTAAATAAATTGCTTATTGTAGACGGATGAAAATGACCCAGAGAGAGAGAGAGAGAGAGAGAGAGAGAGAGAGAGAGAGAGAGAGAGAGAGATTTAAAACCCTATGAATATTAAATCAATTGCTTATTGAAGATCAATAAAAAATGGCCCAGGGGATTAGAGAGAAAGATTGTGGAAAGCGAATATTTGGTATTGTCCAGGTATTATGGGTGCACTTAAAAAATTACCTCCGAAAGAGAGAGTGAGAGGGTCCCCACACAGAATAGTAGCAGTAAATCTTCCACGAGTTTTAGATGAACTATCCGTTCCCGGATATCATTCTTACTCTTGTCATTGGAGACTTGCGTGCGTGCTGCCATCTCTTGGTCAGAGTGATAATTGTTCCATGAATCTCAAAGCGAGAGCACCTTTTCCCTTCTCGAAGATAAATGGTCCATAAACCTCACATAGAAACGCCTGTGCTTAGGTGCATCCTAACCCCCTCCCCCCAGACCGCCCCCCCCCTCTCTCTCCCTACCTATCCGTGCAACATTACACAGGTTAAACACCTTCCCCCCTTCCCCTTCCCCCCCTACACTGACCAACTAGACACCTCTTTAAACTGAGCTTCGTCGTCGTAGCAGCAGCAGCGGCAGCACCTGGGGGGCACGCCCACATCTTCCTGGATCCGCCCAAGAAATCAGGTCCTTTTATCAGGCTTCGTTGTCCCGCCATTGGCGCCATGGACCCAAGAAAGGTGTTGCCGGGACGGCGCACAAAAAAAAAAAAAAGTAAGAGAAAGAAAGAAAGAAAAAAAGAGATTGTTGTTAACCTGCGTTTAATTCAATGCCACTTTTCTTATCTCGGCCCCAAATTTATATGCTTCTGGGAGGAGATTCGTTTGCGTCTTTCGGCTCTCTCTCTCTCTCTCTCTCTCTCTCTCTCTCTCTCTCTCTCTCTCTCTCTCTCTCTCTCTCTCTCCGGCTGAGACGAGGACGAAAGGAACGGGAAGAAGGAAAATAAAGAGAAATTTTATAAAGGGGCCTGGTCGTCCCGTGTAAGGAGAAGGTATTTAGAGAGAACAAATAGAAATTGCGAGTATCAATGCAGGGCTATTAGTGCCTTTTTTTTTTCAACATTACCCATTATCCCCCAACAGGGGGAAGTTCCGGAAAAAAGCAAGACATTGATAAAATCACACTCTAAAAGAAAACATTTCCGTATTTCGATGGATGTCACTACACACCAACATTTCAGATATTACAGTTTTTATGCATGAAGGGCAAATACATTGAAAAGTAGGCGCTGGTAGTACTTTTTTCTCATGTATAATCTTCTGAAGTAGTATTGCTGATTTTATTATCATAGCTTGTATAACTGCAGTGTTTTTATTCCAGTTATGCATAAATTACCTTTATAACTTGCATCCTACTTTGAAGGGTATGATCATTACATTTAAACTACATTAAACGATTTCATCTATGTTTGCTTATATTTTCTTCAGATATAAACATTTTGCAGATTATCTCCTGAGAGTGGGCACGTTCTGGTATGTCATTTTATTCAGTCAACTGTTTTATTCTTATGTGCATCTTTGACGAAATGCCTCGCCACTGAATACACAGAACACATTTTATTCATTATGTATACATGCTTGTGAATAATTTACTATATTACGTTAACGAATTTCTATATTTTAGCCATATGTGCATATTTGACGAATCATCCCATCATTAAATGTACAGTACCCAGTTAATGTATGAATGCTTCGGTACACATTTTATGAGTGAATGTATGAATGTTTATACATATTTAACTATTGATCACGATAACGAGAGGAAACCTTGACGATCAGATCTAAGAGATATACCTCTGGCTCCTTCCTGGTGAAGTCCAGCCTGTTTAGCAGCAGACGTCATGGTTGGTTTGTTCGCTACTTTATCTACTTCCATTTTGGGAGAAAACTCTCTCTCTCTCTCTCTCTCTCTCTCTCTCTCTCTCTCTCTCTCTCTCTCTCTCTCTCTCTCTCTCTCAGAAAAGCCTCTTCTGTCTTCCATCGTATTTCCTGCTTTGTTACACAACTTTCATAGATTGCATCAGATTTATTTTTTATTTTTTTATTTTAATGTAATTACGTTTCGCTTTACTTTGTTTGTTTTGTTTGTTAATTAAGTTGTTAATAACGTGTTTGTAAGTGATAATTTAATGACTTTTTATAATGTACTTTTCAGTACTGTAAGTTTTTGTAGCTGACATATCCACTCATTTCTTATATATTATCCAAGTTTCATATTTTTTTCTGAATGGTGTTTTTTCCTTCAATTAATAGAGAACGTTGTTCTCAATTTGAAATCAGCATTGCTGAATTATTATTATTATTATTATTATTATTATTATTATTATTATTATTATTATTATTATTATTATTATTATTATTACTTCAAAAGGCTTGACAATTAGGCTTCCACAGAATGGTATAACCCATGTGGGAGAAAATTGGGGTTGAAGGTGAATCAGCTAATATGTAAACACATAAATAGTTGAGGAGAAATAAGGAAATTTATGATGACTGTGAACAGTAAGATTTACTGTTGTTCACAGTCAGAAAAAATTACCATACCTTTCCATTTGCTATAGTCCTAAAGTTTAATCATTTTAACTTGCTAATGTGTTCATTTTTTTTCTTTGTCGTGCCAAAGTCCTTAACACGTATTTACTAAGTTTTGTGTTATTACGCATCCTTTTCGTTTTAAATTTAACCTAGATGGTCATCTTCGTCTTAGGTAGCAGTAATATTGAGATATCATCGTTTTTAATGTTATATTTTCATTTAGGTATGTAACGATATCATTTTAAATCGTATCGAAACTAAAACTATGATCAAACTATGACTATCATTATAGATTTACCTATTCCTTTATAAGCCAGTCTCTCTCTCTCTCCCCCCTTTTCAATACTTCTAGCACGTGCTCAGCCACCCCTCCCCGTGAAGGAGGGGACGGGAGAGAGAGAGAGTGAGAGTGAGAGGGTTCGAGGGGAGATGAGAGAAGGGGGGGAGGGAGGGGGAATCCTGCAGCATCCCTCTGTGGCTGATGAGGGCAGGGGGCATCTGAGTTCTACAATTGGTCTCTTGAGCGAGTGTCTATACCCGTCATACCCTGCCTTGCTGCCATGTGGTGAGCACCTCGCTCGCTCCCTCGCGCGATTCCGTGTATGTGTGGATGTTTGTAGAGACCTTCGTGTTTGTTTAAGCGTTTGTTTGTGCCGTTTAACTTGATGAAGGATAAAGATCAATCGTGCATATGTAATGAGAGACTTTTTTTGTGTAGTGTAAAGGTGTTAAATCTGGTCGATTAGTGAGTTTTTCTAAGATGCTGTTTTGATTGTATTGGTCGTCCGCTGTCGGTGGGAAAATTTGCAGACTTAATTCTTCTGAAAGGTGAGGGTAGTTTTTAAAGAAGTTTTAAAGGCAGGTATTTGTTTGTATAAGCTATAAGTATGTATAATATAGGAGCATGGCATTGGCTGTTGTCTTGATTTTCTTAGGAACCCTGCATTATGAAATATAGAAAGATATATATATATATATATATATATATATATATATATATATATATATATATATATGTGTGTGTGTATATATATGTGTATATATATATATATATATATATATATATATATATATATATATATATATATATATATATATATATATTGCAGACATAATCAGAATAGTTACCAACAATTTTTATGACGTTTCCTTTTGTTAGTATAAAGCCTCTGATGAATATTGATTTTTTATCTCAGTTTCCCATCTTTGATGTAAAAGAGAGAGGATAGAAAGAAAAATTTTTGCAGGTTAAGTTTCTACTGGAGTTTCGCATTTGTAAACTCAAAGTGAGAGAGGGGTCCTGTTGCAAAATTTTACGCGTTACAGATCTGTATATGGCAATACCCTCGAAAGTGAGAATTATTTGTTCTATAAAAATATTTCTCCAGCTATTACTTGCATACAGGTCATGGAAATACAAAATCAAGTGTGAGGCTTTATAGACAACAGTGAATATGTTTGAATTCAGATATTTAGTCGTGTTGAGACCTTGCCTTCAAACACGTGTGTATATGTCTGTCTGTATTAGGCGCTGAATATCATTTTACAATTTGCCATCCACTCGATATCATGAAACGCCATTGAATATAAACAGGTGCACCATATGTTTCCCTTTAAGGCATTGCAACTGTACATGAAGACATCATTTTTGTCTTCAAGGTCACCTGTGCACGTACCCCCGACACAGAGGTTCCTCTGTGCCTTGAGTGGGCACACACTCACAGGAGGGACCTTGTTGCTGGATTCTGGATTATTTTTCTTTATTTTGTATTTTTTTAAAGTCTATTAAAAGCAGCATTTGGTGCGTCTACTTCTTTCGATGAGTGCGATTTGCCACATTCAGAATGCTAGTTCCTTTAGTTTGTGCTTTTGATAGGACAGTGGATGAGATTTATTTTATTATATGTTACAGCTAGTGTTGAAGTTGACTCCTTAAATATTTTGGGTTATTTTCACCAACTATTGGTTGGATAAAAGAAGCAGATAAACTGAAACTTGGAGACAAAACATCAACACTGAGAGAGAGAGACAAAATATCAACACTGAGAGAGAGAGAGAGAGAGAGAGAGAGAGAGAGAGAGAGAGAGAGAGAGAGAGAGAGAGAGAGAGAATAATGGGTCAGTTTTCCCTAATCCCGGTGATAAAAGTGACACACCTGTGGAAAACCTATACCTCTAAAGTACTGCACACACACCCGTAAACCGATCCCACATCTGAGGCAGTAAAATGTACCTTACCACCTTTATCCTTTGGCCGGTGGCCTCCGAGACTTAAATGAAATAACAAAAATAAACCAGATAAAATCGAGAAGAGGTAAGAAATCAGATAATGGAAAGTGTTAGGTGGAGGAATTCCCATCTGAAACTGCCATCAAGATTCCTCGGGTATTAGGGATGGATGAAAGTGAACCGATCGGTTTACGAAAGGCTTTGGGGGATGCTCAGTCTCGGACTCTGAGATGGAATCTTTGTCTGTTGGGATGCTGTGATTAGAATGGAGTGTGGTGTGATAATGTGTAATTGAGTATGTATGTATAATTATATATATATATAAATACTATATATATATATATATATATATATATATATATATATATATATATATATATATATATATATATATATATGTATAAATGGGTAAATAGATGGATAGATAATATAAATACAGTATATATTATATATAGAAAGATAGATAATATATAGATGGATAAATAGATGATGTATATACTCTATATATATATATATATATATATATATATATATATATATATATATATATATATATATTTGTG
>NC_089761.1:48266772-48294272 GCF_040412425.1 Macrobrachium rosenbergii | reverse complement strand
TCACATCTCCAGCTTATTTCCTTATACATTCATTTCGTGCCCAGTGTCACTTAAAACCTCCCGGCCTAAGCCTGTGGCCTTTTGCGGGTCCTCTCCAACCACCAAAATCTCTCTCTCTCCCCACCATTCACACATTTCCCATTATCTCTGCCCCAGGGCCATAGCCTCGGGGTACCCTTAGTTAATTCTTCTGTTTTCCTCTTCCTTGTTTCAAATGTTGTTGTTGTTATTATTATTATTATTATTATTATTATTATTATTATTATTTATAAGATTAATACTGTTGCTACTATTACTACTAATAATAATTGAAATATTCAACATACAATCGCGTGTAATTAGAAATTTAATAATAATAATAATAATAATAATAATAATAATAATAATAATAATAATAATAATAATAATAATAATAATAATAATAATAATAATAATAATAATAATAATAAGTAATTTTATCTGTGTGAGACTGCTCATGAAAAGTATATACATTTATAATTCCATACTTATATATACCTTCATTCTAAATGCTGAATCGAGGATGATTCCCGTTTACAGGAAACTTTCTCAACATCAGCTGCTCAATATTCTTATGTAAGAGAGAAGAAATTATATAATAAGAAACATAATGGAAGACATGATATCACTGAGGCCCGTGTTCAAGCAGTGAACTCATATGCAAAGAATGACATTACGTCTCACATCTTTGTAATTGACCTTGTCGGTAGACCCAGTTCGTGGAGTTGCCGTTATTACCTGTATATAATTACTGGTAATGCAGTAATTGGTGTTCCTAGTATGAGAGGAATAAAAAAAAAAATTAATGGCCGATGGTCGCTGTGTTGTGGGGCCCAGCGTTCAATGACAGGAAATGTAAGATGACCTTTTTTTTTTTTATTTTAATCTGTCAGCAATTTCCTTATTGGGTTGTAAAGTTCGAGTCTGTCTTTCTGTTTCTACTTACTGGGATATAAAGGTGGAGTCTGTTTCTTCCCCACCCTCTCTCTCTCTCTCTCTCTCTCTCTCTCTCTCTCTCTCTCTCTCTCTCTCTCTCCTCTGTTATTTCATCCTCGCTCACTCTTTTCCATAAATATTAGCCCGCTTTCTTCTACCATTCTAAGTTATTTTTCTTCTCGCATTCTTGTTTTCACAAACATTAGCTCACTTTCTTATACCATTTTAAATTCTCTCTCTCTCTCTCTCTCTCTCTCTCTCTCTCTCTCTCTCTCTCTCTCTCTCTCTCTCTCTGTAAGTTATTTCATCTTCTCGCGTGCATGCTTCCACAAACATTAACTCGCTTTCTAATATTTTAAATTCTCTCTCTCTCTCTCTCTCTCTCTCTCTCTCTCTCTCTCTCTCTCTCTCTCTCTCTCTCTCTCATTAACGAATATGAGCGCTTTTCACAAAAACATTCAGAAATGGTCAAGGTTTTCGCTGAAACTTATTACTTGAGAGATATTACGAGGAAAGTCCCCCAAAGCCCCATCTCGTGAACTCTCAGATACCAGGAAATAGTTTACTCCGTGGATCTTGATTTCCTGGTAAAGGCAGAACTGCTCGAGCATTAAAAGGATATCTCTCAGAAGTGGTTGTCATTTTTTTTTTTTTTTTAGGGATTTTCCTGTTTTCCTGTGTTCCTTTGTATGTGGGATGGCTTCGAGGAAAGTAGATTACCTCACTGATGTTGGTGGAGGTTGTGTTTTCACCTATTCCTTTTTAGTTTTCTATAAAAGAAAGCTGTTGTGCCGGCTTTGTCTGTCCTTCCGCACTTTATTCTGTCCGCACTTTTTCTGTCCGTCCTCAGATCATAAAAACTACTGAGGCCAGAGGGCTGCAAATTGGTATGTTGATCATACACCCTCCAGTCATCAAACACCAAATTTCAGCCCTCTGGCCTCAGTAGTTTTGATTTTATTTAAGGTTAAAGTTAGTTATAATCGTGCTTCTGGCAACGTTATATGATAGGCCACCACCAGGCCGTGGTTAAAGTTTCATGTGCCGAGGCTCATACAGCATTACATCGAGATCACCGAAAGTAAGGTCTGTTTTCGGTGGCCTTGATTATACGCTGTAGCGGCTGTACAGAAAACTCGATTGCGCCGAAGAAACTTCGCCGCATTTTGTTACTGTTTGTTTGTTGATTATTCTTATTTTTTTAGGAATTTTTGTGTTTCCCTCTATATTTATGATGGGTTCGAGAAAAGTAGAGGTTGTGTATTGACCTATTCCTTTTTGTTTGTTTATTTTTTCTTTTTGTCCTTCTTTTGATACCTTGAGATATCTCTTTGAGATTGCTAGAGATATCTCAAAGAGATTTCAGTGAAATTCTGGGCTAGAGTCAGCTATGGGGCAAGGAATAGGGAGAAGAGACATTCTCGAGATTATTGCTGATTTCAACCAAACGATAAAATCAGTCTGGAATATCATAAACTTGAAAAAAATGTCAACATACCCAATTTTTTTTAAGGGAATGTCTGTATTGTTTCATTCTCGCTGGGGATTCGAACTCTGGTCGTATTGCTGATGATGAGAGAATTTTAACTAATGACTACGAGGTATCAAATATATATATATATATATATATATATATATATATATATATATATATATATATATATATATTATATATATATATATATGTATATATGTATATATATATTTATATTTATATATATCTAATTTATATATATATATATATATATATATATATTATATGTATATATGTGTATATATATTTATATTTATATATATCTAATTTATATATATATATATATATATATATATATATATATATATATATATAATGTGTGCGTGTGTTTGCTCGTATGAGAGAGAGAGAGAGAGGCCGTCGCTACAACCTTTCTGAAGAGGCCCGGCCCAGCCCTCATGTTGTCCTTTGCCCTATTACCTGTGTCATACCATGAAACGGGCATTGGCGTTGCCAACGTCAGATTATTTAACCTTTTGCAGTTCGTCTGTTTGTCTTATTACATTCTTGTATGTGTAAGTGATTAGTATGGATGTGCTGTTCGTTGGTTCGGTCGTCATATTTGATCAATTAAAAGACGTGGCGTTGGCACACACACACATACACGGAGTGATGATGAGTGTTTGGTTACCTTGAAACTTTTTTACGATGAAATGCAACTTTGCTCAGCCGTCCACTTGGAAGATGCGTCAGAACTGCAGGTAGTTAGAGAGAGAGAGAGAGAGAGAGAGAGAGAGAGAGAGAGAGAGAGAGAGAGAGAGAGAATTCAGTTGGAAGGTTTGTATTTTAGAGCTTTGATGTTTTTCAGTGTTTAGAAAAACGCGAAATTCTGTGTATTTGAAACTGTAAAGTGCAGATGAAATTATTATTAGTATTCGGAAAAAGAATACTTTTCTTTCAAGAGAGAGAGAGAGAGAGAGAGAGAGAGAGAGAGAGAGAGAGAGAGAGAGAGAGAGAGAGAGAGAGAGAGAGAGAGAGAGAGACTACCCAGTACGATCGCACACAAACATTTTGTTACGACACCTTCGCCAAACAAATGACATACGAATCAAAGACATTGAATTTTCAAAGTAACAAATTTTATAATAACTTTAGGATTAACAAATCACACGAGGAGAATAGAGACTGAAGTCATTATTGTCTTAAATGATCTTAATCATATACATCATAAACATGCACGTGGTTAAGTAGCACAGATGCAAACATGAATGGCATTTGACAGCCGCCTCTCATTATCTCGTCGTCAGATGTGCTTCTTGTTTGCGTTTCTGGCAAGATTTTAAGACTTGTCATTGGATTTGCGGGACTTATCTTTATAAGTAACGACAGGCAAGTGTGTGTGTGTGTGTGTGTGTGTGTGTGTGTGTGTGCTTTTGGGGAGATACACAGACTGGCTGAAATAATGTTGGGATTTGGATGCACTGTTATTATTATTATTATTATTATTATTATTATTATTATTATTATTATTATTATTATTATATAATAGTAATAATAATAATTATAAATTATTATTTTTGCATTATTATTATTATTATTATTATTATATATAATATTATTAATTATTATTATTATTATTATTATTATTATTATTATTATTATTATTATTATTATTATTATTCTAAGCAAAACCGTTATTGGAATATTAACAAATGTACTTTCTTACCGCTGAATCTCTATTCATGTATTTCCGCGACATTTGCACACATGATACATGAATAATAAATTCGGTCTCTTTGTCTCCTTGGTAACTTTCTTGTCAAGTTCTGGCACCTCGAACAACGGCAGTCAACTTCAAGAGTTTTTTTTTTTTTTTATTGTTCACCGGGTCTAGTTTTAATCTTCCCAAGAGTGGCCTGATTCTTACCCCCTGATTTGATTTACATAATTGATATATGATTTTATGTTTATGAAACCAGGTAGATTTGCTTGAAGTGTCGCAAAAAAAGGTTGCTTTGCCAGGCTTTCATCCTCTTTGTATCAGCATGTAGGAGTGTGTGTAGACTCTCTCTCTCTCTCTCTCTCTCTCTCTCTCTCTCTCTCTCTCTCTCTCTCTCTCTCTCTCTCTCTCTCTCTCTCTCTCTCTCTCTCTTGGATTCTCTCTCTCTCTCTCTCTCTCTCTCTCTCTATATATATATATATATATATATATATATATATATATATATATATATATATATATATATATATGATATATGTGTGTGTGTGTGTGTGTGTGTGTGTGTGTGTGTGAGAGAGAGAGAGAGAGAGAGAGAGAGGGAACGAGAGAGGTAAATGCTCTTACGTTCCTACACGTAATACGAAGAATGATCGGCATGAATGTCGGCTAATTGAACGCCCTCAGGGCAGGGCATATGCTCGCTTTTTTACTTGTACCAGTCAACCTTGGTAGAGTAGTGTATTATAGCAGAACTACGAGCCTGGATTTGGTTGTCGTGTTGCTTCGATTCCGTATAGGAACAATTTGATACGTTAGGTAACAAGTTGAGAATTGTGGATATGTTTATAATTATTGATTGGGTTTCATCACTCTTTTGGTGCACTTTTTCCTTTAGCATAATGGGCATTCAATTCCGTAAAAGCTTGTCGATCAAGTTAACTGCGATATGAATAATAGTTATCATGATACTGAAAACAGTTATAATAATTGGCTAGTTGATTCATTTATGAATTTATACCTGTTGTGTCATAAGCACTGAATCTCCCCTCTCTCTCTCTCTCTCTCTCTCTCTCTCTCTCTCTCTCTCTCTCTCTCTCTCTCTTAGGTGGCCGAAGGTTACCTTGATGTGAGTTTTTTTAATCAGATTAAATCTTCCAGTTTTATTCGGCCGCCTTTTTTCGCCTTTGTCTCATCTAGATAAACTAGTGGCTTCATGCATTAGCTGTACGTTTGAGCGTGCCTATATGGTTCATGATTTATGGAAACATGATCATACAGTTCCTTTGGTCATTTATTTTTCTAATTTCCATCGAAAACTCGCAACACCAGTCGACGGTGGATATTAATCAGTGGCTTCAGAAGCTGATTTTACCCAGAAGTTTGCTTTAGCTCATGTGAAGGATTTTTTAAAGGTTTGCCTTAACAGAAGGTTGGAAAAAGTATTCATACCTTTGCTGTAAGATCAAGGCGAACTGCCTTCCTTAAATCCTGTGCATTTTACATATTACTTTTGAAATATGCGGATCCAGTTTAAACATTCCTTGTCTGATATTTATAGTCTTACGTAAGCTTTGTTTTCTGAAACTGGTTCAGGAAAAATATTTCCTTAAAGCTTATAATTAGAATAAGCTTATCTTCTTTTGTACATGACTAGTAGAAGGCGTGATTGTTTTCGCTAACAGAGATTGCACTATTTTCCTGTGCATGCCTTATACACTTTTAAAAGTGTTCTCTTCTGGTTTCCAATCTTTTTTTTTTTTTTTTTTTTTTTTGTTTAATGACCAGACCAATATAAAAGTTGTCACATAATTTACACGGGATTTAGTATAAACATCCTAAGTGTTGTCTGGAGAGTTCTTCATGAGGCATTTTTTCATTGTATTGTTGTTCTTGAATGCTGCATCAGCTCTAAAGTTCTTAAAGAGATGGGGAGTATCTTTGAAATTATTACTTTATTGTAGTATGAGCAGGTCTTTTTTTTTTTGCATTACATGTTTCTCTGTCAGTATTTTCATATAAAGTCCTTTTTGGCGCTCTTAAGGCTTTGTCAATACCGAATTAGGATTTTTAAATCTTTTCCTACTGTATATTCGTAACTACCTCTATTTCGTTATCAGTATACACATAGCTGTATGCACGTAATGATCTTAGAAGCATTGTTTTTGCCAGAATGAAAATATACATCGGCAGAAATTTTTGTAGGGTTTCTGAACACCATAAATTTAAGCCCATTACTAATTCTCCGTATTAGGCAAGCCAAAAAGGGTAGGTTACTGTCACTTTCCACTTCCAAAATGAATTTTATTGATGGGACCAGTCTGTTCTATTTACACCTAAGAAAGCATTTGCAGTTTGATACCCTGGCCAAATACATATTATGTCGTCAACATTCCTGAGCCATGTTATATTCCTTGGAATTATTTTATTTATATAATATTTTAGTTTCAAATACCTGCGTGAACGGATTGCTTCAAACTAGAGGAAGAGGTTTGTCAGTAGTTACAGCAAAATGTTAAAATTTTTAATTCAGATATACATTCGTGTTCCGGTTATTTCAATTATATATACATACACACGCACACACACATATTTATACATATACATACTGTATACATATACACACACAGTTATCTCGGGTAAGGTCACAGATGCCAAAGCTTACGTGATGCATCCCAAAATGTAAAGCAAGCATTAAAATGAATGTTGCCCTTGTATATATGAAGCGGGCTTTAACTGATCGAATTTGACAGGAGAAATATACATTGCCTAAATGGAAGATGTCTCAAATGACTGTCTTGGGGCTTATGGACTGTCCCCACTTTGGACAGGTCAGATATGACAGGTTCGAGATGTCGGTTCGTTTATATAATGGACAGAGATGTTAGACATCCCACGCTGGCTGCGGCTGCATTAAGGAGATGAGAAGTCGAAAGAGCTTTTATTTATTTATTTATCTATTTATTTATCTATTTATTTATTTATCCCTGTGGCCTTAGTGCAGGCTCGCCAGTAGCTTCAATGACTGTTTATTTATTCTTATAATTATCCTTGTATGTACAGGACAATTGAGCATAGGTGACTGTTTATTTACTCATCTGATAATTTATGTGTTTATTTGTGTAGCACGGGCTCAGTCACCCACGCAATAATATTCATGCAAGAATGTTTTGATGTACTTAAACCGTGTTCCTTTTTTATATATGTATTTATAAGGTTTCCTACCTGTTGATGCCATAAATAAGTTTTGTGCAAGGCGAGTAACCCTTTTACAGACAGCTCGAAAGTGTAAGAGCATTTGTTGGCATAAGGCCATCTTAGCCAAACGTAAATAACAACGCGAATAGACTTAGCAAAAAAGTAAACGGTAAAAGGTCTTCGACTGATATGAAGTGCATTAAAGGGGACTTTGTCCTGAATAGCTGCTTGTGAAAGGCATATCTCTTCCTCTTCTTCTTCTTCTTCTTCTTCTTCTTCTTCTTCTTCTTCTTCTTCTTCTTCTTCTTCTTCTTCTTCAGAGGAAAGTATGTCTGTAAGCTTTTAGTCTTGAGTTGTTTCTTCCACAAGACATATTTTTTCTCACTTCTTCAATTGGGAATGTATTTATTGACTATTGGTCTTGAGGGCGTAAGTGACTGCCGACAGCTGGGCTTTCAAGCGCTTGTCCCCGTTCGGTCAGCTGTGGAGTTTAGTTGTTGTTGTTGATAAATAAGGATAAATACATTATTTAAGAATTAGATTAGTGCACTTAACGGAGAATAATAATTTTTTCCGCAAGAATTCAGATTCATTTTTATAGATTTAATGCTCTTAACGGTGAATAATAATTTTATATTTATTTAAGAATTCAAATTAATTTTTATAAGTTTATTGTTCTTAACGGCGAATAATAATTTTACACATTTAAGAATTCAAATTCATTTTTATAATTTTAATGCTCTTAACGGTAAATAATAATTTTTTCTCCTTAAGAATTCAAATTAATTTTTATCTTTAATGCTCTTAACGGTGAATAATAATTTTATATTTATTTAAGAATTCAGATTAATTTTATAATTTTAATGCTCTTAACGGTGAATAATAATTTTTTCCATAAAAATTCAAATTCATCTTTTGAAGTTGCTTGACTCGTTTTAGCTTTTGCATTATCATTGATTAATCGTTAGATATTTTTTTGCTCAATCAAGGATTGATTATAGCTCAATTTCGGATGACCAGTACTCTGTCTTCTCGCAATCAGTGTTTATTTTTAACTCTGTTCCTCTTTTTCTCTTTGCAGTCACTGATTGAAGGAGGTCAGGACATCGCGTCGAATGTCCCCGATGTTTAGAAGTGAATCACCGTCCTTCGGTCCAGTTGTATAATTGGTAAGTAACAAGAGTTATGTTGTTTACTTATTTGTTTATGTATGTCATCGCATTTGCGTTCCGTCGATCAGTTTGTGTTTTGTCGCAGATGAAGCAGCGAAACAATATTCGATTCTTGTTCGTCTTAATTTCTGAGTTGATTATTTCTCTCGTGAGTACGATAACGGAGTAACACTGCTACCGTTAATTAAAAAATGCTCATAGTAGCATGAGTCTTAAAATGGAGAAGCAAATCCACAGTTATGTACATGTATTTAAAGATAAATCTGTACTGATTTATCTTTAACTATATGTACATCATATTATACATAACTGTGGATTTGCTTCTCCAGTACTACCATTACTAATGATGGTTATTTGATAATCAACCTGATATAAAAGATGAATAAAACATCTGCTTATGGGAAGTGTAAAATGCATTCAGAAAAGGATAAGGAAAGCACTAGTGGTACGAACTCCTACATAATCTTATTAGTGACATAAACATCCATATATATATATATATATATATATATATATATATATATATATATATATATATACATATATATATATACATATATATATATATATATATATATATATATATATATATATATATATATTATTACTTAATTAAACTTACTGCCTTGTCGAGGATTACACTTGGTGAACAGTGTCGTGTTGTTCCCGTAGACTGTCACAAATCTCCAGTTCACTGTAAAAAAAGAAAAAAACTACTACTAATTTTTGGCTCGAGAAAACCAGAAATATCCTAAAACCAAACCTCTTATCAAACTTGCGGATTTTCACTACTTAAAGAATTATTATTTAAGAGACAAACAAAATAATAATACAAAAATTATATAATCCAACTGATGGCATACAATTTAGATAATAAATGTTGAATAAAGACAATAACAAAATGTTATATATAATCCAACTGATGACGTACAATTTAGATAACAATTTTGAATAAATACGGAATTGCTTGTTTAACTGTACTGGCAATACAAAAAATATAATCCAAATGGTTACATAACCAAGAGAATAAATATTGAAAAAATATAAAGTCGGTTGCTTAATTCTACTGGCAATATATATAAAAGGCGAATTTCATCATTCAAGCAAATCGCTATCCTACCAGCCGGCAGCAACCATCTCCAAAACTGGTGAAACCTACCGCGGAACCGTTTGTTTATATGCGTCTGCGTCTGCGTCTGTGTGTGTGTGTGTGTGTGTGTGTGTGCTTGTGTATTCTCCCCCCGTTGTTTTTAGTAGTGCCAACATGGGTACATGTCACTGCTACTTTATAAGGTAGGTTGTCTCTCCAGCGCAGACAAGGTTTACCTTATGATTCATCTGCATTTGACGGGATGCAGTGAGAAGTTCCCGCTTGATGTTTACCTGTCTGGTTGCATTGTTTGGCTGGTGTTGAGAGTTGTGCCATTAGCATTTGTTGTTGCGTCTCTCTCTCTCTCTCTCTCTCTCTCTCTCTCTCTCTCTCTCTCTCTCTCTCTCTCATTTTTTTTTATTTTTAGCATGAAATCAAGTGTCAGTTTAATGCAGTTATTTATTTATTGATTGAATGATTTATATGTTTATTTATTTATTTACGTATTTATTTGTTAATCATAAGTATCCTTTTTAGTCTTATAGATTTTCTCTTTTAGAAGAAGTATATCGTTTATTACAAGTATTGTGTTTCGGGCTACGACGATCACATTTGCTACGGTACTTGTTTCCAATGTTTGCAGTACTCCATCAAAATGTATTTTAATAATAATAATAATAATAATAATTAAACAACCAACATTTTAATTACCCCTGAAAACCAGTTACATAAAACTTGAGTGAGTGAGAAAGATCAGTGCCACATTAATGCTATAATTGCTGGGTCCTAGATAAAACGTCCTTTGCAGAAATATCCGAAGTAATAATAATAATAATAATAATAATAATAATAATAATAATAATAATAATAATAATAATCTTCACTTTCTGATTTTCTGCGTTGAATTTTATCTTCAAGGAATAATAATAATAATAATAATAATAATAATAATAATAATATAATAATAATAATAATAATAATAATAATAACTAATTTTGTTCTTTCCATTGGATTAATTCATGCTTGGCTGAATAAACCTTATAATGCATTCTGCAGTTTTTTTTTTATGTGGTGGTTTATTAAAGCGTTTAATAAGGTCATTCATTTTGGTCTCCTTTTAAGAGTGTCAGTGACTGACGGTTTTACATCTCAGCACAAGCTGACTTTCGTCTCATTTTGCTTCTTTATTTTCAGTCTTTGTTTTGTATTCTTCATCCTGTTCTTTTTCATATATGCCTCCTTTAAAATTATTTTTTTATTTTTATTCTTTGTCTTGCATTCTTCATCTTTTTCATTTGTGCCCTTTTTAAATTTATTATTTTAGTCTTTTCCTTCTTGTTATTTATTTTATATTCATCTTCTTTTTTCATATACGCCCTTTTTTCAATTTTATCATTATTTTGTAGTTTTTTCTTTCTCGTTATTTGTTTTGCATTCTTCGTCTTCTTTTTCATATATGCCTTTTTTCTTAAAAATATCATTATTTTAAAGTTTCTTCCTTCATGTTATTTGTGTTATATTCTCCGTCTTCTCTTTCTTATATGCCTTTTTGTCTTAAAAATAGCATTATTTTACAGTCTTTTCCTTCTTGTTATTTGTTTTATATTCATCTTCTTCTCTTTCTTATATGCCTTTTTCAAATGTGTCGTTATCTTACATTGTTTCCCTTTTTCTTTTTGTTTTATATTCTTCATCTTCTTTTTCATATATGTCTTTTTTAAAGTTATCAAAATTTTACAGTATTTTCCTTCTTCGTGTTATTATTTTGCATTTTCCTTATATATACTTATTTTTCGTGTTCATCGTATCTGGTTTTACATTTTCACCTATATATACAGTGCGTCTTATGTAGGTTACTCTCAATCGTAGTTAGTCATGTTTCACTGGGTTGGACTTCAGACTTTATCGATGGGCTGGAGTTCAATTTCTGAGCGTGATAGTTGATGATAACTGTTTTCGATATTTGCTATTCAGTTCAGGTAACAGATAAAAGACAAATGGAGCCGTAAAATAAGTCTTTTCAGGCCAGCCCTAGGAGAGCTGTTAATCAGCTCAGTGGTCTGGCAAAACTATATATATATACTTTATATATCAATCGTAGTTAGTCATATTTCACTGGGTTGGACATATATGCCGAATGATATATGATGATAACTGTGTATCGATATTTATATGCAGTTATAACAGATAAAATAAAATATATATATATGTATGTATATATATATATATATATATATATATATATATATATATATATATATGATGTGTGTGTCTTTTATGTATTTTTCTTAGATATTAAAAAATATGCAACTGGAGTAATATAAAATATAAAACACGACTGCTTGGATGCATCCATTTGCGACTATATTTGAATGAACGTGTTTGTTTTTCAGCATTGGTCTCAAATACACGGACATAATATGTTTAAAGTCCTCTATCTCCTTGTTTTATAACATTTAAGAATACCTATAAGTAGACATATTTGTTCACGAATAACAGTTTTTCGCGAACGTGGTTTTTATAAGCATCAAATGAACCACCAAAAATCGTTTTAAATACCTCTGACTAGATTTTGGTATCGCTTTAAATAATCGTAGATATAAAAGTATTCATATTTTCTTCTTATGGGTCAAAGTTGCTTGAAATTTGCTTCGTATTTATATTTCAAGAAACTCGTAACATTGGAATTCAACGTGAGTTACGGCGAGAGATTCGTAAGCTAAAATGCCTTTAATAACAAGGCAAAATGCTTTGAGAACAACGTTGTTCAAGCAAATACCCTGAAGTTAAAGAGGAAAGAAAAAATGGAGGATTCTAAATTAAAAAAGTGATTTATGAATCCGTGAGGCGTATTTTGACAGTGCTATCACGAGGGGGCAATGTACTATAATGATCATGACGCTGTGTCATCACTTTTTAAGCCTAAGTCCGCTGTGTAGTGGGCCGGTGTGGAGGCAGCGACCATATATTCTGTAAGACTGTTTATGCTTTTGTTTTTGTTCGTTTAGTTGTCAGCAAGACCCTCAGATTTCTGCTTGTGCAACTCCCAGTTATGCCTGAGTTCATGTAATCCGTGTGGTTGCAGGAACATCAGATTTATGCTTGTAAATTTGTCAAACTGGTGTTTGCATATATCAGATTTGTTTACAAGTACGTACGTTAGGTTTAAGCATGAAATTACCTTAAATTTGTGCTTTCAAGATCGCGAGATATGTGCTGAACGCACAATACTTCATGTCTCGAAATGGGTTGAATTTGTGCTTACAAGTACGTCAGCTTGGCGTTTTGCCGATACGCCAGGTTGGTGCTTGCAAGAACGTCAGCTTGGCGTCTTGCTGATACGTCAGGTTGATGTTTGCAAATACGTCAGCTTGGCGTTTTGCTGATACGCCAGGTTGATGCTGGCAAGAACGTCAGCTTGGCGTTTTGCTGATACGCCAGGTTGATGCTTGCAAGTACGTTAGCTTGGCGTTTTGTTGATACGTCAGGTTGATGTTTGCAAGTACGTCAGCTTGGTGTTTTGCTGATACGTCAGGTTGCAAGAATGTTTTGCTGATACGCCAGGTTGATGCTGGCAAGAACGTCAGCTTGGCGTTTTGCTGATACGTCAGGTTGATGCTTACGTTAGCTTGGCGTTTTCCTGATACGTCAGGTTTGACGTCAGCTTGGTGTTTTGCTGATACGTCAGGTTGATGCTGGCAAGAACGTCAGCTTGGCGTTTTGCTGATACGTCAGGATGATGTTTGCAAGTACGTCAGCTTGGTGTTTTGCTGATACGTCTCGTTGATGTTTGCAAGTACTTTAGCTTGGCGTTTTGCTGATACGTTAGGTTGATGCTTGCAAGAACGTCAGCTTAATGCTTTGCTGATACGTCAGATCGATGTTTGCAAGTACGTCAGCTTGGCGTTTTGCTACTGTTTCAGATTGATGCTTGCAAGTGCGTCAGCTTGATGTTTTGCCGATACGCCAGATTCACGTTTGTAAGTACGTCAGCTTTGAGTTTTCTAGTACGTCTGATTCATGTAAGCAAGTACGTTAGATTTATGTTTTCCAGTACGTCAGATTCATACATCAAGTACGTCAGCTTGATTCTTGAAGTGCGTCAGCTTTATACTTGCGAGTACATCATCTTCTTGTTTACAATTTCAACAATTATGGTGTATGAAAGCATTAACTGTCCGCGTACATGTCTGGCTAGTTACTCGTTATTTACTCTTGAGAGCATCAGCTTATATGATAAGGTAATCACTTTTGAACCTTGAACTCATTTCTCTCTCTCTCTCTCTCTCTCTCTCTCTCTCTCTCTCTCTCTCTCTCTCTCTCTCTCTCTCTCTCTTTCAATAGGTCAAGATGGAATTAGCCAGGATAATAAAAAGGAAGATTCATGGCTCATTATGTAAGGCAGGGCCTGGTCCCCCTTTTTTTCAGGGGATTACAGATGTCAGTCTGCGACGCTGACAGATATGTCACATTTGTTAATTTATATGAAAGGTTGGCCTAATTACAGTCTCTCTCTCTCTCTCTCTCTCTCTCTCTCTCTCTCTCTCTCTCTCTCTCTCTCTCTCTGTCCAGTCGATGTATGTTTCGCTTGAAGAAGTTTAGTGATTGTTGTTTTAATTTGTATTAATTTTTATGAATACATAGTAACAAAAATGCCACTTATCCTGATTCCTTCTCGATTTGTTGTTAATTGTAGATTCCACGATTTGGTGTTCAATGTGGATTTGTAATTTCTTAGAGTATTAACCATATATTAAAGCTTTCAAAATGGAAAGTAACTCATTGATTCTTACCTATCCACTGTTTTGACTTGTTTGTATAAGCTTCTGTTGTTGACGTAAGCTTTCTGTTCGTTCGGGTCCCGAAAGCGAATATAGGCCTCAATCAATCACTTTCCTGTTTTGGTTTCGAGTTTCTAAGACGAGCGAGAGTGCACCTTAATAAAAAAATACAAAAATAGATATTATATATATATATATATATATATATATATATATATATATATATATATATATATATATATATATATATATAACAGTATATTATATATATGTATATGTATACGCATATATACACACATACATATGCATATATATATAGAAATCATATAGATATATTATATATATATTATATTTTTATGTATATATATATATATATATATATATATATATATATATATATATATATATATATATATATATATATATATAATGTCCTTAGAGTAATATACAAGTGAATTATTTTTAATTATCGGGGATGATAATGAAGTGCGCACGTCAGATTCCATCTGAGTCAAGCAGTGGCGGTCTTGTATAAATATGATAATGGTAATCATAATGAAAACCTCAAGTCGTTGAATATTTATGGCGTCCCTGGACCAGTTCTCTTAACGCTACGGAGGAGAGAGAGAGAGAGAGAGAGAGAGGGAGACGGAGAAAGAATTATGATATGGCGATTGATTAATCTTGAGTTTTGCCTGTTGTTTATGTTGTTGAGATTCCTGTTGTCGCTGTGGTCTTGCCAGTTGTTGAAGAGGTTTCCGTTGTAAATGTAACGTTGATGAGGTCACCGTACGAGGGATTATTGATAAGTGGTGAGAGGTACTGAACAGTAATAGCTTTCAACAATGATATGTAAATCCTCCCCTTTTTTTTTTGTAGCTGCGAAACCAGTTTGCTGTATACCATGACACAAATAAACATGACATTGGAAGTAAATCGAGAATGTTAAGCTGAAGGAATAGTTCAGACATTCCAAGGTGTTTGAGTGCTAAACTTGAAAACTATTTGTGTCTAATTAGGTATATGTATATATGTATACATATACGTATACATATATTCACACAGTGCTTCTTGAACGTGTGTTGATTGACCTACCATTGTATATCTGTATGTTTCGTTTAATTCGTTGCTACAGTTATCTTTAGGAAAAAACTTCCTTTCAAGTCTGTCAGTTAATGATTCAACCCTTCGTGTGTTCCTTCCTTCCATCTGCCTGTTTTTGTAAGTCTTTTATTGTCCATATGTCCAACTTGCCAGAATAATTGTCCGGCAATCTTGACAGTCCTTCAGATATGTGATAGGTAGTTTGTCAGTTTGTATTGTCAGCTAGTCACTTCTTCAGTCTTTCCAATACCATTCTGTCCGTTGGTTTTTTTCTGCTTGACAGTCAGGCTTGTAGTGTGGACATCCTGCTTGACAGCCAGTCTAAATATCCTATCAGTTAGACAGTTCTGAAGGCCCTCGAATGCTTGTTTGTCTAACCGTTCTTCTCTCTTTTCAAACTGGGTGTCTGACCTTCCCAGTCACTCAGTCTGACAGTCACTCCATTATTCATTTCTACCACCAACAGGAGCAACAATCTTCTTGTTTCTCCAGGTTGTCTGCTTGTCTTGCTACTCAGGTCATTCATCCAGTCTCTCCAACATTGTCTCGTTAACAAGAGGAACCGCGATGTTTGGCAGTTAGTCCTGTCTTGAGTCATGCAGTCATCCAGTCAGTCAATACCGTTAGCAACAGGTTTCAAATTGCTTTGCTATCAACCCGTGAGACTTGTTACCATCGGTAAGTCTTATTAGCACCAAAAGCGAGAATGCACTGTCATCACGCCATGTGTCTTGTCACTGTCAGTCAGTCTCGTTAGCAAGAGGAAGAAAACTGCTTTGCAGTCAGTTCATATGTTATGTCAATTCCATTAGCAACAGGATTCAGAATGTTTTGTTGAGTCCATGCGTCATGTCACTGTCAATCAATCCTATTAACAACAGGCTCCAGAATGCTTTGTTTTCAGTCTATGTGCCATGCCATTGTCCACCAAGCTTATTAGCAACAGGATCCAGAATGCTTTGTTGTCAGTCCATGTGTGATGTCACTGTCAATCAGTCCTATTAACAACAGGATCCAGAATGCTTTGCAGCCACTCTCTGCCTCTTGTTATTCTGTCAGCCAATTTCATCAGCAGCCGACTGCCGAATGCTTTGGTGTTAGCCTGGGTGCCTTGTCACTTTCAGGCAATCCTGTTAACAGTAGGAGCTAAAACGTTGAGCAGTCGGTTCGTACGTCTTGTCACTCCGTCAGTCTGTTCCATCAGCAACAGGATTCAGAACGCCGTGCAGTCATACTTTGCAGTCAGTCCACGCGTCTTGTCACTATATCAGTCAATCCCAATTAGCAACAACAACAGCAAAAATTCTTTTGTCTTTCCTTTTTCTCTCTCTCTTTCTCTCTCTTTCTTGACGCAGCAAAACCAGAAGCCGACTCATCCATAAATGGATGGCGGATGGAGCTTGGATGTTTGTGATTTTATTTATTTAATTAATTTTTTTTGTGTGTGTATGCTGGCTCTTAGCTATGACTGTTTGCTGTCCTTTTTTATTTTGCTGTGTAAACAAATTCATGTCTCTTCTGATTGTTTGTTTGATGCTTACAACTCTGTTGAAGTGTTGACATTCTTTGTTGCTTTGTTGCCAGAGTATTTGTAAATGGAGAGTTCTAAAAAACTGAATGCAGTAGGTTGGAAAATCATCAATTGTGAATGATACAGATATTATTATTTCTATTGATAAATATACTTTATCGTCACCAGTATTATTGTCTTTTATCGCTATTATTTTCTTTACATCACCCTAACTATCCAGTATCCTCAGCTACTTTCCATAATTTCAAGGCCTTTTCACGGTCATATCAACATCTGAATACAAAATCTTTTAGGAGAGATGGATATGAGTAGTGAAGGCTAATTTTAGGACAAGTACTCTCATCTCGACTCCTGCTGTGGCGAACATTTGCTATTCTGGAGGTGTTCCCTGGGAACACATGAATCTGATGTCTGTCAGGTGACTGTAAATTTTCTTGATGAAGAAGCCTCCTTGCTTCCTAAACAAACACCCCTCTCCTCCCCTCCCCAACCCCGCACCCTCCTTCCTTGCTTCACAGCCACTGTGCAATATATATATATATATATATATATATATATATATATATATATATATATATATATATATATATATATATATATATATATATATGTATATATATATATATATATATATATATATATATATATATATATATATATATATATATATATATATATATATATATATATATATATATATATATATATATATATATATATATAATTTGTGTATGTATGTGTATATATATGTGTGTGTGTATAATAATAGAAATAATCAGAAGTTTATGTATATATATAGATATATTTGTGTGTGTAAGTGTGCGTACAAGGCTTTAATTCGCAGGTATGTTTGCACCTGGTGTAAATTATCCTCTCTAGAGGAATTTATGCTCCCCCTTTCATTCTCAAAAACTCAGGATTTTTATGAAGAGATTTTGATGGGGTTAGTTCGAATATCGTGTTAAATCTGGCACGTATTGTACCGATAACTCAATGCATTTTAATTTTAAAGTTTGTGAAAGTTTGTCCTAGATTTTCTTCAAATGAAAATCAAACCCGAACTTAACTTCCTTTTCACATGAATCATGTCTGAACCAGTAATTGGTTAATTGATTGATTTGTGTGTGTAGACTTGCGTTGCTGGGAACCTTGAACTGATGGGCATTGAGCTATGTCATACACTGAGTTTTTATCCAATTTTAATTGAGTTCACCATATTATATGGCCATTTCAAAACTCAAATTATTCGTGACTAAAAATGCGTAGATTTTTGTTTCTGTCCAAATCTAAGGGATTGATAGTCAACTTGAAGGAGTCATCTTCTCTGCTACGTAAATAGTGACTTAGACGTACCTCTGTTCTATTGAGGGTTGAACGTAGGATACTTTACATTTAAAAAAGAAAAACTCATTTAAAGCAAATGTCATCTCTTTCATGCCAGGCTTTGCTCAGCCATTATTTGTTCTAGTTGTTTTCAATATTAAACCATTAATTGACACTCTTGAACACACACACACACACACACACACAAACACATATATATGATTGGTGTTTGTTCGTTTGTGTGTCCGTGTTGCCTACATATCAGGGAACACCCAGGTGCTGTACATATTGAGTATGTGTGTCATAATGTTGTTGCAGGCAAACAACACACCCAGGAGGGATGACGAAGACACCTGTACATTATATCGTAGTAACTAAAAAGAATGTCAATGACATTAACGGAGTTGGACGGAGGTTACGAATTCTCCTGTTTGTTTGTTTATTTGTTTAATCACAAATTATCTTAATGGAATTTGAGTGATGGTCTATAGGCCAAGGAAGATTCATTTGGTTTTGTAATGAATCTGGATGTTGATGAGGATCAAGAACTTTTTTTAATGGAGAATGCATTCTGTAAATAGATTTTAAGTATATTGTTAACAACAGTATTACTATATGTAGGACAGGCTATGGTATTATTATATGTCTTTTCCTATTTAGAGGGGCTTGGACCAGAAGAGTACAGCCTTCCGGTTCTCAGCAATTCTCCAGAGATGTGGTTGCAAGCCTCATAGTATTGTCTTGCCCCAAGCTGAACGTATCATTAATGCTTAGATCGACTTAATTATTATTATTAATATTATTCATTATTATCATCAATCAAATCACCCACCATTCTCTCCGCCCAAAACTTCCATTAGTCGACACCATCGGGTGCAAAACCATTCACTGGCGTCCCTGAAGGTTCGTGGATATGGCCCTCAGTGTTTTCTGTGAGAGACTCATTGTTTGCAGTGAGTGACTCGGAGCTAATAACGCCCCGTGAAACTAAGGGGGTTTCTGATCCTGGTCTGGGGTTCTTTGGACCTTGGTCTAGGGGACCATTTGGTCCTCCCTTGGCCCGTTTTGGAGATCCCCCGCCGAGACCGCGGATCCTAAATTGAGTCTCGCACTTCCCCACAAAGACTCCTTTGGCCTCACATCCACACCCCGTGTGTTGTGGGCACGATCTCTCTCTCTCTCTCTCTCTCTCTCTCTCTCTCTCTCTCTCTCTCTCTCTCTCTCTCTCTCGCTCTCTGTGGAGAAGTATTTTTTTCTTCATTGGCAGTTTGTTACTGGTGTTTTTTGTCCTTCGGTGCCGGTGAGAATACAGGAACTCCCTGTAAATAGGTATTTTATGGCTCTGAACTTCAAACAATATTTATTATTATTATTATTATTATTATTATTATTATTATTATTATTATTATTATTATTATTATTATTATTATATGCCGAAGAGAAATTACCATATAAAGAAAAATTTACCATGAGAAAGACAATAACAATAAGAAAATCCATATTATATAAAGAACTCCTGTTGTTATCGTATCAGGGCCACATAAAGGAAATACCTTGCAGGTACGATATTAAAAACTAAAATAAATCGAGGATGCCTCACTTCTGCCAAATGAAGGTGCCTTGGTCCGAGCTTCGGGACGGTACGAAACGTCCGTAGTGCCGGGACTTTCCATCTCGATCTTCTCGTATACTATCGTTATTTTTTACGGCATGAGAATAGGGCTGATGGTAATGGATAATTTATTTTTTTATTTAGCATGGCTTTTGTAAGAAATGGAACTAGATGGCAAAAGATAATGGTTACTAGGTTAACAATAAAGCCATTAATGTTGATTGGGCTATTATTATCATCATTTTTTCAAGTTAACTAAAAAAAAGTTTAAAAAGCAGAAACATTCTTGTTTACCTATATCTCGTTCCAGATATATTCAGCACATATCTAAAAAATAAACAAAATTGCAACCAGTTTGGAAGAGAGAGAGTGAGAATGACTATCATATTGTAGGGGACTCTGAATGGTTTTCCCACGTTGGGATAAAAATTAACCTCGCCGAGGCCTTCCATTTGTTGTTTTTCTCTCTCTCTCTTTTTCTTTCTACCCCAGCTGGGACCTACAACACTTAACTAACTACTAAATACATAATTCCCTGCTTAGGTGGACGGAATCATAAACGACCTGTAGAGAACGCTACCAAATCGTCTCTCCTCGTCCGATTCGGGGATCGAACGCTTGCCATTCACTTCGTGGTTTGAACTCACCATCGCGTGCTATGAGTCTAGGAAGAAAGTGGAAGCAATGAATGCCCGTAATGAAAGGCAACTAACGCAATTCTCTGGTAGTTAATCCAATATCAAGCAGAGGTGACAACGAACAGATGGCACGGAGAAATGAAGGAAAAGACGGTACGTCCCAGGTGCGGCCGCAAACTCTCTTATTGGCGTCAAATTCCCTTTTAAAACGACATTGAAGAAGGGAGTGAAGTGGATTGAGCGTCTCTGCTGCCACCTGCAACATTAAGGTGCAGTGAGGTGCATAATTCGCTAATTTATCGTTTAGTGAAAAGAAAATATACTTCTCTGTAAAATTTTGTTTGGCAGAAAGTAGTGATACAATTCTGTAAATTATTTCGTCGAGAAAGATGTAAAATTTGTAAATTATTTCGTCGCGAAAGATGTAAAATTCTGTAAATTATTATCAAGTGGAAGGTAATTATACAATTGTGTAATTCAGCATTATTGAGTGAAAAGTGGATAAAGTAGTCGATAATTCTGGAAGAAAGGACAAACAAGTGAGCGCAGAAACGGCATATTTATGATAAGAGGCGCAATGACTTTGAATGCACTGATAACAACTGCGTTTTCTGAATAGGAGGTAATGCAGAGGCAGATGCTATAAACTGCGAGGATGACAAAACGGTTTGCTGAAAATAGATTGTCACTTACAACCATAGTCGTGAATAGTTTATTCAACTATAACCATAGTGTTTAAGAAATGTTCCCCTTTAAGCCAAGGTTTTTGTAAAGACAAACCTACAACTTTAAGAGGAAAAAAAATGACCTTTAAAACAAGCCATGGAACAAGAGTAGCAGCCGAGACAAAGAGGATGCTATATAGAGCATGATAATTATATAGTGCTATGCAGATTAGGGTCATTGTAAAGATTCTGTATAGAGCACGATCATTATTCATCTTGAGTGGAGGCTGAAATGGAATTTCGTGAGTACAAACTGAAAAGATGCCAAGTATAGTGAGCAGAGAATCATAGGAAAAAGTACAAGACTTTACAGGGGAAACATAAAATACGATGATGATAACGAAGTGAATTAAAAAAAAAAAAAAACGAGAATCTCGAGAATACCAAAGAAAGAATTTTTCAGTGGATTTTGAACTTTATATGCTTCGTTACAATATGCCGGTGATACTCTAACCTATAGTGAGCAGAGAATCGTAGGAACAAATATAAGACTCTGCAAGGGAAATTTATAAAATACGATGATGATAACGAAGTGAATTAAGGAAACAAACAGAAACCGAGAATCTCGAGAATGCCAAAGAAAGAATTTTTTCAATAATGCTGAACCTTATACGCTTCGTTACAATATGTCGGTTGATATTCTAACCAGGTAACAGAAAAACGATGTCGGGACGAGGCAAATTCTGGGAGCCGCTAACGAACCGGTGAAGTTTCGAGTTAAGTAATGATAGGAAGAGAAATCTGGAGTACAAAAATATAATACTGTTGGAGTCGTCACGAGGTGAGCAGCGCAATGCTTTTTAACCGGATTTGGGCTCCTTTGTTACCCGGAGACAAAACGCATTTTTTTTGAAGCTCTTCCCTTCGACCTTTGGAGTCGGCGCTGAACTTTGTTTTTTAAAGACAGAGCAGATCCGCTAGTGACACTATGTTTAATGTTCTACTTTTTGTTCTTTCTTATTTTTTTTAACAAATCCGCTAGTGACATTAATTTTATACTTTTTTCTTTCTCATTTTTTTATTTGTTCCATTATTCAGCAGAGAGGTATATTGGAATATTATATTTAATAATTTTCTTAAATTGATTTCCTATTTTTCCTATAGTTTCCATAACATTCAATGATTATGCTAAGAAGTTTTCTCTTTACTCGTCGCAGAATTTGAGAGAGAGAGAGAGAGAGAGAGAGAGAGAGAGAGAGAGAACCTAGAAGTCTTATATGTATGTTGTTTGCATGTTTACATCTTTGAAATATATATGAGACGTTCAATATGTTATGGTGACAATTGCTAACTGGAGCAGCGTGTTAAAAATAAAGTAATGTATTGTATTACTGTATCAGTGTTTTCCTTAATTGAGTATGGTGTTAAATATTACTCATTAAATCAATGTTTCAGTTTTTTCGCAGAATCAAGCACAGTGGCGTGTTCGAAACCGCTTCACAATGTTTTGGCTACACTCACTTGTATGAATCTGGGTTACGTGACTGGACAAGGTCAACAACTGCTTGTTGATACTTATAACTAGTGATATTGGACATTGTACAGCGTGCATTTTATTCTTTACTGAAAACTATGCTGCTGTTTTTACAGGAGAAACAACTTCGTTGTGCATTTTACAGGTGCATTTATAACCAGCTATTACTTATTTCATGAAGAAAACGAGAAAGATAGAGAGACCATTAGGATTAAGAAGAGAGAGAGAGAGAGAGAGAGAGAGCTAGAAATCTTATGTATAAACATTAAAACTAGACGACCGGAGAGTAAAAAAATATTAAAAGTAAGTTATACACAATTACGCAATGGAGAGAGAGAGAGAGAGAGTGAAAAGGTATTAAAAGTGAGTTATACACAATTACTCAACGGAGAGAGAGAGAGAGAGAGTAGAAAAACATGTGCATAGAGCCTAAAAACTGCGCAGGCGCGGCCGCGGGCGCCGGCTAGGTGAGGGAGCGAGGGGAGGTAAAGAGGAATAATAAAAACCCGGGAGTCATAAATACGAACGTTTGTGATTTATAACGTTCATTTTTATTCATGGTTTATGTATCGCCGTATCTCCCGATTCCTGCTTAGGGAGGCATTCCTTCGTTGAACCGGCAGCCATTGTTGTGGGATTTTATGGTCTTAATTTTTCCTTTACTGCTTAGTCCTGGTTGCGGCCGTGTAGTTTTCCTCGTCAAAAAAAAAATAAAATAAAAAACTGGTTGTAATTGTAATGGAAGTAGTAGTATTAGTGGTAATAGTAGTATTAGTATTAGTAGCAGTTTGATAATGAAGAGCTTGGATAAGGGTCAATATTTGTATCAAGTCGAATCAAGGCTTTTACATACAACATACATACATACATACTTACATAATAAATACATGTATTTGTGTGTTGTGAGTGTGTATATATATATATATATATATATATATATATATATATATATATATATATATATATATATATATATATATATATATATATATATTGTTCCCTCAAGCAAACTTACTTACAACAAATAAATAATATATGAAGGTGAATGAAAAAGCAAAGTGTACTTGACTGTACCCTTAAGCAAAAGAACAATATAAAATAAATAATAAATGAACACCCATTACAAATGATACAGTTAAATGACTAAAAAAATTGCATCAATAACGACTAATAAAGTCACAGAAAGTGGAACATATTCATTCATTTGATTCCCATCAGGAGTTTGTCATCCTCAAGCAGAGAGAGAGAGAGAGAGAGAGAGGGTTGATTCCAGTAAAGCTTATAGACAGGATTACCCTTAAGGCCTCTTTAAGGATGCAAGAAAGGTACAGTAAATATAAGAAACTGAACAAGTAAAAAGTATAGCTGGTGTTTTTTTTCTATTTTTATCAGTTGTTTGTCAGAGGTGTCAGTTCCAAACTCCCAAGATTAGAGTTCGTCGTTCATTACGCGTTGACTCATCTGGAGATAAAGGAATGAATTTTAAAAAATAATAATAAAAAATAATAGAGATTTCATTGCCCCTCGTTACGATTGAAGTCGGGGACAGGAAGATCACTGGTGTTGAAAAATTGTATGATTGTGGGGATTAGAGCGTCAAGTTTTGTTTTATTAAGGAAATTTCTTTAGCGTTAGGTAATTCTCTCTCTCTCTCTCTCTCTCTCTCTCTCTCTCTCTCTCTCTCTCTCTCTCTGCTCCCAAGAGTTTGGAGGTATTTCTTTGAAATAATTATAGGATGCGATCAGAACCTTGATTGGCACAGCGTATGCCAGTGAAATAATAATAATAATAATAATAATAATAATAATTATTATTATTATTATTATTATTATTATTATTATTATTATTATTATTATAGTAAGAAATTTACAGTCTCGCGAAATACCGTTAGATAATAGAAATCCACAGTTGTATAGTAATACATAGTAATACTATTCACTACTTACAGAGTAATATTATTTACTATATAGTTTTGGATTTTTATTACAAAATAATAATAATAATAATAATAATAATAATAATAATAATAATTATTATTATTATTATTATTATTATTATTATTATTATTATTATTATTTGAAAACACTTAAGGGGTAGTAGTACTCACATGTATAAAGATGCGTCGGCGCAGCTGTTTCTCTCATTTGTAATGTTCTTTGTCTTGCGTAATTTATGGCCTGCCCTCCCCAGTCTAAAAACCAGCTGCAACATTTGACGGCAGGACACGAGAGTACCATTACTATGTGACCTTTTTCTTTTTTTAATTAATTTCTCTCATATGATCTAGCAGGAATGCAGAGTCGAGCTCAACATTTAATCATTTTTTTATTTATTAATTTCTTCCTTATGATCTAGCATGAATGCAGTGCCAAGCACATCATTTATGATTTTTTTTATTTATTGATTTATTTGATTTTTTTCAAAAGTCAACGTGAATGAAACCTAAAAAGGATGAGAATAGAGTGGTAGCTAACTTAAGAGCGTGCTGTAAATCCGCCGTGTGAGTGACGGAAGGTTATAGAGATCAGGAGTTTGTTAGATTGACACGTAACTTGCGCTCAGAAAAATACACATTTTCATATTCTGCAGATGGGATCTTGTATGTGAATGCTTGTTTGTATTGCTTCCTGAAGACATTCCAGTATATTAGAAAATTCTAAGGGGTTGTTGGCTAAAGAAAGTGATTGAATCTTATCGACTGAATTCGTTATTCGTAATTAAAATCTTTTATTCACAAAAAATATTCATCTGTATACGACGTATATACCCATTAAAGAAATGTTATTGAAAGCCATTTTTCTTTTTGCCGATTTATTACGAAACTGTAAGAAGGTCTTATATCAGTTGTCTTGCGAATAAAAAAAGATATTTATCTTCGGTGTCCCAGTTTATAAACGTAAGGGACTCCACATTAACGTAACATACAAACAGAAACATCAATTAAATTCCTTTAAGCCGACCCACTACGAAATCGTAGTGATATCGTAAGTCACTAATCTTATAAAAAGAATCTTTATCTTCTCCAGATCTCCACCTGTTAAATCCCCTCGAGTCCCTTCTAATGGAACGACCACGTAACATTTGCGGAGGATTACCCGGTGCTCAGGTGGATGCAGAGTTGGGTGGGGGGGACGGGGGGAATTTAGCCACTTTTTTAGAAGACATTTTATTTCAGGTCTAAAGGAATTTTGAAAAGGATAAAAATGTGGCCTTTGGAAAAATAATTTTTTTTTTCTTATTCGTCAAAAATATTTGATAGGTTTAACAAAGTATACCGACTCGAAGATTAGTTTTTTAAAATCCTATTATAATCATTATCCATTAATTGTCTGATATGTTACTGCGAGTTAGCGTCATAGCGACAATGGCTGAAGACCTCGAATATAAGCATGTTTCCTAAAAATTGATAATGTTTGAGATACTCTTTATAGAAAGTCGTAGTAAAACTAAAGATATATATAATCCGCTTATGTATACAAGTGATTCTACTCAGAATCAAAAAACAATTTCATTAAAGAACTAAAAATAAACCAAATCCAAAAATGGGAGAAAATGTCCATATCAAGCCACTTCAAGATCACCTTAATATCAGAAGTCTTGTTCATTTGAGACTGGTGTTGTCATCACTATTAGATTGAGGCTACCGTCATCAAGAATCAGATTTCCTAAACGTGAGTGGGGTAGAATAGAACCAGTTACCTGACTGAATGAGAAGGCGGTCACTTTTTCAAATGCAAGAAAGAAAGAGATAGAAAAGTATATGTGGTCTAGTGGTCACTCTACTCGCCTTTCAGCAAGAGGGAAATGGTCCGATTCTCGTGTAAGGTTAAGTAATTCAAGCACGTTCCGGTTAATTCCAGTGTGCCTCTCTTGACCTAATTAATTAATTAAGTACCAGGTAATTAGTTGACTGTGATGGGTTGCAGCTAGGATCGAGAAGAGAATTTTCCTAGCCGCATTGACGCACGCACACATAAAAACACATACACACAGACGTGTATAAAAATATATATATATATATATATATATATATATATATATATATATATATATATATATATATATATATATATATATATATATACAGGTGAAAAAATAAGAAACAGGGTGTAGGTCTGACCGGTTTCGACTTTATTTCCAAGCCAATGGCTTGAAATAAAGTCGAAACCGGTCAGACCTACACCGTTTCTTATTTTTTCACCTGTGGTAATAAATGATAAATGAATCACGTACAAAAGTATAATAATCATCATATATATATATATATATATATATATATATATATATATATAGATATATATATAGATAGATATATATCGTATATATACATATACATATACGTATGTATATACATACATACTTGTTACCTTTAAATACTGTATAAAACTCAGTGCACAAAACTTTAATTGTGTACATATATGTATATATAAATTTATGTTTGCGTGTATTTATTCATTAGCAACGAAAGTGCACATTCTGAAGTATGTGAGTCAGTATCATTGGTGAAAATATTATTTTCTTAATGTAAGGTCTCACTCTTAACTTGTACCCTAGCACTAAAACAAATACGCGATCAGGTCAAGTTCATATTTTTGGTGCCTACCAGAAAATATGTATCTGCCCAAACTTAGATGGACGTGGCCATTTTGTCTTAAGATGTAATCGACAGAAATTACATCCTCACCTCCTTCTCCCTCCCTCTTTCGG
>NC_089761.1:48249272-48264272 GCF_040412425.1 Macrobrachium rosenbergii | reverse complement strand
ATCTATATATATCTATATATATATATATATATATATATATATATATATATATATATATATGTATATATTGTTAGTGTGGTTATGTGTGCTACTTTGAATTTGTATATTTACTTGTTTAATTGATTTTCGTTATTAGGTTATTGTTGTTCATACAAGTGGTGATACTGTTCATGTTAAAAAAAAATATTAGCCAGGAGTAGTAGTAGCATTTTTGTAATAGTTTAAGAAAGCTTTAGCTTTTAGTAAAGTAGTATTAGTATTTCGTTAATAGTGCTACTTTGTCGTTCCCCCTCTGAAACTTTTATTGTTTGTATAATAAATGAACGGAACGTATTTTCAGAATATATTTTATTTAATTATATAAGAGAGTGGAGAGAGTAAGAGAGAGAGAGTTTTTTAAAAATGATAAAACGCATTTAAAGTTTCCAACTATGAAAACAAAAAACCACAAAATTTCAAGTGAATCAAAAAAAAATGAGTTACATATGCAAAAATCATTATAGTATGTTTTGTCATTTATCGCCACAACCACATCTGTCTTTAGATTAAAAGTTTAATGAACACAATGAAAATGTTTTTATTAAAGCATGTTTTTTTAAAACAACCTAAAAATTTATCCTAATAACCCTCTAAAATTATTATTATAACATATTTATTTCCATGAAAATATTATAAAACAAAAACATCCTTTACATCCACCGTGGCACCTCCCTCTGATCTTTTTTATTGTTTCTCAAGTCTTTGTTTTATTGGTGAACCTTTTGGGGTAACATAGACAAAAGGAGCTGGTGTTGTTTTTAGCTGTCGCTCACAATCTTTCAGAATATATTTTATTTAATTATATAATATATATATATACATATATACTGTATATCAAAAAATTTTCCATTTCGTATTTCATCTTATTTTCTATTCATAAATTAATTTTTGGCAAAGCTGACATTTATTGTAGTTTTCAAAAGTAATTTTGTGTTTATAGTAACAATTTTTTCGCTAATCTGCGTCATGTACTTTGTTTGAAAACGTAGTTAGAGAGTACGTCCATCTGCCTATTGATGACCTTAATCTTATATTTCTCTATTCTCTATTCACTACTTTGTTTTGATTAATGTCAAAAGTAAATCAAATTGCGTCTTAAAAAGGTAAAAGTAGAGTAAATAAAACTGCGTCTTAGAAAGGTGTTAGTAGCTGTTAAAAAAAATGGTGTAGAGTTCATAAGTTTGCCGCAAATTGGTTGTGTAGATCTGAGATAAATTGGATATTCTAGAGTTCACTTTCATTTCGAGTAATGGAATGCATATGAGTATATAGGTGCGGTGTGTGTGTATGTGTGCGCGCGCGCGTGCTATGGTGTGCGTATATACGCATCCCAGCTACCGCACTCCCATCTCATGATCCACCAGCTGCAACCATACACTCATTAATTCAACCAGCCAACCAAGACCAGCTGCCGATCTTATTAATATTTAGAGTCTAAATATCATATTAGCATTTAGATCACTCGGCGATGTTGTCATTCTTATGGGCTTACCGACAAAAGAGCTGTCTTGTAAAAATGGGGTCAGCCAATCGGCTTTCTCAAATTAAATCCTTCATTGTTGGCCGTCGATAGGAATTCACTGGCCTGAAGGATACCCTTCTAAGTGATTGTTTATACAGAGAGAGAGAGAGAGAGAGAGAGAGAGAGAGAGAGAGAGAGAGAAAGAGAGAGAGAGAGATTTGTTTACACATGGTTTGAAAAATGGTATGATCTTATTGTTTCATGATCTAAGGTCTTTGTAGGCACTAGGAAGAGAGAGAGAGAGAGAGAGAGAGAGAGAGAGAGAGAGAGAGAGAGAGAGAGAGAGAGAGAGAGAGAGAGAGAGAGAGAGAGAAAATGTAATTTATTTCCACCTGGTGTGATAAATGTTATGATCATATTCTCGTAATCCGGAGTCTTTGTGTACTCTACCATAGAGAGAGAGAGAGAGAGAGAGAGAGAGAGAGAGAGAGAGAGAGGTTAATCCTTCCTGATGGGTCACATCTGGAGCCATGTATTATCATTTGGGCATATTTACGTTGAGCCCAGCTAACGAATCTCCCATACATGGATCAGCAAACGGTATGCTTATCGGGGCATCAATTTAATGGACTTGCGATGCTATCTCGACTGTTTACATTCATTTCGTATTACTGTCAGGTTGGCTCTATTATAAGGTTCCCTGTCGTCTTATTTCATTCTCTCTCTCTCTCTCTCTCTCTCTCTCTCTCTCTCTCTCTCTCTCTCTCTCTCTCTCTCTCTCTCTCAGTTGTAAACATTTCTCTTGTTAAATTTGTGGGTAGGTTAAGATCGTATCCAGCTTTTTATTTTTCATTGTTAGATTAAGCTTCCTTGCACAAGCACTGTCTCTTGCTTGTGCAATTAGCTTGTACCTGTAACTCTTTCTTCCATTAAATACACCTTTATAAAATCGAAAAGTATTTGTCATTATAGTTTTTTTTTTTTTTTATTCAACACATTGTCTCAATCCTTACTCTCGTAATTATCTTACAGTATGATGTAACTGAACATATAAAAAATGGCCTCCGTAAAAAATCGTACTATCCGACCTAAAGTATAAAATCAGTTCTTTTTATTCACCCTCTTGACTTTAGTCTCGTTGTGACTCATATACTCTCATGTCAAAGTCTTCAGGTTTGGTGCATGATCTGAGACTTTTTTTTTTATGAGAATGAAGACATCGTCCTTACACACACACACACACACACACACTTGCTTTGAGAATTAATGAAATATATGCTTCTTTGTTTTGAATAATTATAGCAATGATATTAATGCCGAAAGTTTTTATAGAGTTTTATCTGAACGCATGCACATTTTGAAACACACACACACACACACACACACACACACACACACATATACACACACACATACACATATACACATATATATATATATATATATATATATATATATATATATATATATATATATATATATATATGCATCTGATAGTTGGTTGAATGTGGTGGGTTGCCTTTGAGTAGAGAAGGATAACGGCCTACCAACTTTGACCCAACAACACCCTCTGGAGCTACACCCTCTGTAGGGGAGAGTCTTATGCAATTTTTTTTGCAGTCATACTTGAAATGTATCACGTACAAATAGTTACTTATAACACGAGAGGAGTTACATAATATCTACTGTAAAGTCCGATAACTTAGGGAAAAACGAGATGCTATTCATGTCTTATCGGAGGGAGGTGGGAACCCAGATAGATACTAAGTGGCACGATGCTGACCAAGATAAAAATTCGCTCAGGTGAGGAAAAGGTGAACAGGCTCTAGGGTCACGTAGGTCAGCTTTTCGGGTCGCCCTTTTGACTTGGCTTTGCTTCGCGGGCATTATTGTCTCTCTCTCTCTCTCTCTCTCTCTCTCTCTCTCTCTCTCTCTCTCTCTCTCTCTCTCTAGTAAATGATTCGTATTTATCTTTTTTCCAACAGGTATGAATTTATCTTATTGGTGAGTCTCTCTCTCTCTCTCTCTCTCTCTCTCTAGTAAATGATCTCTCTTTATCTCTTCTTCTCTCGAATTTATCTTTAGTAAATGATTCGTACTTTTCTTTTTTCCAACAGGTATGAATTTATCTTATTGGCGAATCTCTCTCTCTCTCTCTCTCTCTCTCTCTCTCTCTCTCTCTCTCTCTCTCTCTCTCTCTCTCTCTCTCTCTCTCTCTTCTCTTATCTTATTGGTGAGGTTGATGAAAATGAGTTTTAGATCACCTTATTTTTTAAGGATATAGTTAAGGGAATGACATATTACTGGTTATGTTCTCACGAACTTCCACTCAAAGATTTAAAGCAGTTACATTAATGACTATAAGAAAAAGTGACAATAATCTTCGTGTAATGATGAAAATCACTGCTATACTTAGCTGTCTCTTTCCCACTGCTGCTAGTAATAATGATAGAAGGAAAAGTTACGAAAAGCAGTAACGGTGATGAAAATAACTGTCCTTCATCCATGCTTTTCCTTGAGTAGTAATGATGGTGGTAATATTATGAATTACTAGAGCGTTTCCTCCTTATCAACCATGTCGAGATAAGATATAAAAAAGAAAAAACCGTCATAATCGAAGGTGTCCCAACGCACGTAGCCTCTGCAATAAGCCACTTCACATCACCTCACGCCTTCAAGGGGGCCCTGTGAAGATGAGTGGCTGAAGGGGCGGGGATAAGGGGGATTTTTAGAGGGTGAAGTGGGAAATGGTGGCGGAGAGAGAGAGAGAGAGAGCGAGCAAGAAGAGGTTAGGTACCTTACGTTACTACCTCAGGGAGACGGATTTCTTCCACTTCTCTCTCTCACACTTCTCAGTAGGTGGGTTAACGATACGCCAGCACGTACGCGGCGTTCCTGCGCGTGCGCATGTTATGTAAAGTAGATTTTAGTAACTAAGGCTAGTTTTGGAGTTTTTTTAAAGCACTGAGTCTGCAGGCAAGGTTGATGAGTATGTGTCAGCTGTTTATCAGTTGTTTATAATTAAATCCAAATGAAAAATCCTGTTATAAAAACCAAGAGAAAAACATCTCACTGATTGCCGGGATTTAATAAAGGATCTTTCTATTTTTAAAACACTGATAAAGCGCTCAAAACATTATTTTATCACATATCAGACTCCCTCATGATAAATGACCAGATTTATTGAGGCCGATAACTGGTCACATTTTTCAAGATTACGATTCTCGAGATTCAGACTGTCAACTTTCATGAGTCACCTGATTGATCAGATTTCCTCAGGTAACTAAAGTGTGACAGCCCAATTATCAGATTTCAAATTTCTCTAATGGGGTAAGTAATGAAAATTCAAATCAGATTTCTTTCTGAGGTAACCAAATTAGATTTCTTTCTGAGGTAAATTATCACATCAGAATTTGAATTTCTCCAGAGTGATAAATGATCGATTTCAATTCAGATTTTATCGGGAGTCAAAAAATCCTCCAATTTCAATTGAAGTTTTTCCGAAGATCTCAAAATCGCCAAATTTCAATTCAAATTTCTCCAGGTACCGTAATGTCATCAAATTTCATTTCAAATTTCTCCAGGTACCATAAAGGTCATCAAATTTCATTTCAAATTTCTCCAGGTACCATAAAGTCATCAAATTTCATTTCATATTTCTCCAGGTACCATAAATGTCATCAAATTTCATTTCAAATTTCTTCAGGTACCATAAAGGTCATCAATTTCATTTCAAATTTCTCCAGGTACCATAAATGTCATCCAATTTGTTTTCAGATTTCTCCAGGTACCTTTAAGGGCATCAAATTTCAGTTCAAATTTCTCCAGGTACCATAAAGTCATCAAATTTCTTTTCAAATTTCTCCAGGTACCGTAAAGGTCATCAAATTTCATTTCAGATTTATTCAGGTACCATAAAGGTCATCAAATTTCATTTCAAATTTCTCCAGATACCTTTAAGGGCATCAAATTTCATTTCCTATTTCTCCAGGTACCATAAAGTCATCAAATTTCATTTCAAATTTCTCCTGGTATCGTAAAGGTCATCAAATTTCATTTCAAATTTCTCCAGATACCGTAAAGTTCATCAAATTTCATTTCAAATTTCTCCAGGTACAGTAAAGGTCATCATATTTCATTTCAAATTTCTTCAGGTACCATAAAGGTCATCGGATTTCATTTCAAATTTCTCCAGGTACCATAAATGTCATCAGATATCATTTCAAACTTCTCCTGGTACCGTAAAGGTCATCAAATTTCATTTCAAATTTCTCCAGGTACCATAAAGTCATCAAATTTCATTTCAAATTTCTCCAGGTACAGTAAAGGTCATCAAATTTCACTTCAAATTTCTTCAGGTACCATAAAGGTCATCAGATTTCATTTCAAATTTATCCAAGTACCATACATGCCATCAAATATCATTTCAAATTTCTCCTGGTACCGTAAAGGTCATCAAATTTCATTTCGAATTTCTCTAGTGAACTTGAAAGATCATTAAATTTCAACTGAAACTTCTACCCTGAGCTCAAAACCGCTCAAATTTCGGTTTAAATGTCCCCGAGGAGCCCAAAGACCAAACGCCCTCAGACAGAGGAGAGTCGTCATCGGGCAGGGAGGGTAGGTAACTGGAGGAGTGGCCCTCGAGAGCCCAGTGCCCAATTGTAAAACCATCAGCGAGAAACTGTCCTTAAGATGATTGGCATCTTATGCCCAGCCACCGAAGAGGAGAAGGGGTTTTTGGTGGCCCTCTTGTGGCGGACCAATTGGGCTGGAGCGATCTCGAATTAGTGTTCCCTTGTCTAGTCCCAGCTAAGCCAAAAGACTAATTATGGATGATCCTATCGTCTTTAACATTTGACTTTAGTTTGAATTGAGGATTTTTGTATTTGTTTTTAGCGTCGTTCCATTTTTGTTCTTTGTATTTACTGATTTTGATATGTCCCTTTATATTTCATTAACATGACTAATTATTGATGAATCTTGTCGTCTGTAAAATTTGACTTGAGTTTGAACTGAGAGTTTTGTATTTCTTTATAGACTAGTTCCAATTTTTTTTTTTTTTCTTTATAGTTATTGATTTTTACTGATTCCTTTATATTTTTTTATATCATGAATATCCTCTGATATTTTCAGTTGGTTTTTTTTTTATCTAGCTCCCACCTGCCTCGTGGATAACATTTTTTTTATAGATTTTTTTTTTTACATTTATTCTATTTTCTTTTCTTTCGACACCCTGTACTTTTGATTATTATCACTGTTATACTTACTTCATCGTATCTCACCCGGTAACCTTGAAGTTATATTTTCCCGTCAGAGGATTTTTTTAGTATGTTCCTTAAATTATTCTTTTAATTTGGTTCTTTGTTCTTCTTTTAACTTTTTCTCTCGTATTTTGAAGTGTTTATTTTTGTGTGCTTTTGATTTGTGTAAACTTTACATTTATTCATAAGAACTCTTTTATATGTTTAATAATGCTTTTTGCTCAGTTTTCCTCAAAGTCTGGGGAATGTTTATGGTTTTCGATGCTCGTTCTCGCTTGCATAGTGATTTTTCAAGAGGTCATTTACTTCCTCTTTTGTTCTGATATTTTGTTTGAATTCTTGTTTATATAATTTCAAGTGCAATGGCCTTTTTTCCAAGTGGTTATTCCGTCTTGTCTTTTCATTTTTTTAAATCGATTTTTCAGTCTTTATTTTTGTCTAGGTTCCATCTTGTAAAACGTCCCGTAGAGGGGTAGCGCCGTCAGGTCACCTCATGCGGTGCATTGTAGGCATTACTTAAGGTTCTTTGCAGCGTCCCGTCGGCCCCTAGCTGCAACCCGTTTCATTCTTTTACTGTGCCTCCGGTCATATCCTCTTTCTTCCATCTTACTTTCCAACCTCTCCTAACAATTAATTCATAGTGCAACTGCGGGGTTTTCCTCCTGTTACACATTTCAAATCTTTTTTTCTATCAATTTCTGTTTCAGCTCCGAATTACCTCATAGGTCACAGCGTTTGGCCTTTTACCTAAATTCCATATTCTATTCTGTTCCATCTTGGACATCCCTTCAAAAAAGTTCCTCATTGGACGGGTTGGTATCGTTCTCGGATAGCACTCTGCTGGACCCGCGTTCGAATCTCCGACCGGCCAATGAAGAATGAGAGGAATTTATTTCTGGTGATAGAAATTCACTTCTCGTTATAATGTCGTTCGGATTCCACAATAAGGTGTAGGTCCCGTTGCTAGGTAGCCAGTTGGTTCTTAGCCACGTAAAATAAGTCTAATCCTTCGGGCCAGCCCTCATTAGGAGAGCTGTTAATCAGCTCAGTGGTCTGGTAAAACTAAGGTATACTTATGACAACTACCGGTCCCTCATAGATCTTATTTATGTGTACTTCCCAAAAGCCTAAGCATGATAGTCGTTGGTTTGGAAGAGAGACAATAAAAACCATTCAATCCTGCTGAGGAGAATGAATCGCTGAATTGCCGGCACACCCGGAGCAGTGATTCTCGATGGAGCCATTCATTGTCTTCGTCCGTTTATACTCCCAAACTTTTCTGCATGACAAATCGCCCAGCACTGTTTGTCACATTATCCTAAAGAGATAGGAGGGTACATATAAACATGTCATTCCGGCGTTGTGTTTTGAGTCAGTGATCTCTCTTGTAAATCTCTCATGTTTATACTGACCCAGTTTTTTAAAAATTTCCTTTATGATGACAAGTGTTTTGAAATGCTTTTCATTGCGTTAATAATTCTTTTTCTTTCGCATACTTACCTGTGCTTGATATAAAAAGCAGGTAAATTACGAAGTTAATTTAATTCTTTTACACGCATTTATTTCATAATATATATATGTATACACACACATATATATATGTTTGTGTGTGTCTGTGTATCCGTTTCTGTGTGCGTTTGTGTATGCAGGTCAGCAAGGTCAAGACGGCTGACCCACGATTATCTCTTGCAGTCTTCTTTAATGCTTGGTGCAGAAATATGTTGCTGAAGTAAAGAAAACACTTAAATGCAAACTGCCTTCCCATCTACGAATCTGCAAAAGTCTTGTTATAGTCTGCACACACTCACTTGCACCAAGCTTAGAAATAATTTTATTCGTGTGAAAATACTGTTTTTTGTATGATTCTCTCTCTCTCTCTCTCTCTCTCTCTCTCTCTCTCTCTCTCTCTCTCTCTCTCTCTCTCTCTCTCTCTCTCTCTATAATAAATCACGCACCCACTGTAGTCTTCGAAAGACTTGCTCAAGTGGCACCCTTTAGTACCAAGACCGTTTCAAGTGAATTTCCGTATTCCGCCGAGAGCGAAACTGCTTTATAGAGGCTGAAATGAGTCTGCAGAAAAGTTTCGGTCTGAAGTCCCACTTGACCTTGGCCAGACCGGCTTTGAGGAGTCGATTTTAATTTCTTTTTCGGAGTCTTTGTAGAGAGAGAGCCCCGGAGGATGGTATGCGGAAGACTGTGTAATGAATTTTCTGTTGCTCTTTGCGGTTAAGTCACTTTGGTTAGGTTTGTTTGCAGTAGTGGTTCTAAAATGGCTATTTACACATCTTTGGTTAGGTTAGGTTAGTTGGACTGCAGAAGTGTTCTGGGAATTTTTCATTTATTTATTTTTTAACAAGGTTAAGTTAGTATGCGGAAATGCTCAGTTAATGATTATCATAAAGCAAAGTTAAGGTACGTGGTACGTAGCTGAATCCTTCAGTGATGATTATTATGGTGCAGGTATTGTATATGACATAAGTTTGGTGTATAGAAACATTCAGGTTCCGAGGCATTCTGAAACTCGTTTAGGTTAGGTGGTATATGAAAACATTCTGTGATGTTTTCCCAAGGATTTTAGGTGTTGTGGGTTTTTTGTAATGTCTGTATTCAGACAGGTAGTCGACCGTTTATCATTTTTATATTTTCAGTGAAGATTTTGAGTGATAACATCAGGTGGTTGGATGTGTTCAAACTGTCCCATAATCATACATGCATTTAACGTTTTTCTGTCCCTTTGTGTAATTTATCGTCACCCACCCACCCACACCCACCCACACCCACCCACACACACACACGTATATATATATATATATATATATATATATATATATATATATATATATATATATATATATATATATATATCCCAATAATCTGTTTTCCTGAATAGAGGTGTCTCAAAAAATACCCACTCGGGCACGTGCCCTTGAGTGTTTTTATTTACCAGTTTTAAGTCTTTCAGTCATTCGAGTGTCCACTTGTAAGTGCAGCCGAGAAGATGAAAGTTTGTTACGAAGCTTATCTGGTATTTAAAGAAAAAAGAAAACAAATGGATTCTTTTCCTGATGAAATTACAGTTCATTATACTTTTATCCACCTGTAAGTTACTATTTATTACTATTGCTTTTGTGAAGGATGTAATTTTCCTCTGCCGGCTTAACTCTTTCATTTGTTAAAATTGCCTGCGTGTTTTAGTTCAGAGAGAGAGAGAGAGAGAGAGAGAGAGAGAGAGAGAGAGAATCTAAAGGTCGCTTTCAAGGTATAATTTGATATCAAGTAATAAAACCTAAAACGATGATTACAGTATCATGTTCTTCATGTCATTCCGTTTGGAGAGAGAGAGAGAGAGAGAGAGAGAGAGAGAGAGAGAGAGAGAGAGAGAGAGAGAGTCTTTTGCACCAGCTTAAAGACAGAATAGACTTCGTTTGTCACTTATTTAATCTACCTCTCAGGAACAATCCACGTAATGCCGTTTCAAATGTAATGGCTATAGAAATTCTATCATCGCTTTGGTGTGTGTCTGTCCGACGCCAATAAAAGCAATTGATTGAGACAGATTACTTAATGGCGAAGCCTTCCACCCAAAAGCTCTCCAGAACCCAGACAGTTATAGTACTTAACTACTTGTCTATGAGGTCCCATCAAGAGTCTTCTCTTCCCCTCCCCTCCCTCCCCCCTCCCCTGATTTCCCCTCCCCATTCCTTCTGCTCCTTAGAAGAAGCTGCTCTCGTCTTGCGCTTACCTCGTTTCAATTGTTTGAGGTTCAGTTCAAGAGGTGTGATCTTTCTCTCGCTCGGTGTTGCTGGACGTTGCCAACAATACTTAGGTTCATTTTTCTTAAGGAAATTGACAAAGGGATAGTTCTCTCTCCCTCCCTCTCTCTCTCTGAAGTAATTAACTTTATCTTCTAAGGTAGATAAGACTCTCTCTCTCTCCCTCTCTCTCTCTCCGAAGTAATTAACTTCACCTTCTAAGATAGATAAGACTCTCTCTCTCTCTCTCTCTCTCTCTCTCTCTCTCTCTCTCTCTGAGTTTACATTTTTTCTAACCCTAACCAACTTTTATTATGTATCTAATAAGGACCTTGATTTTTTAAAAACGATTAATAAGACAGTCTCTCTCTCTCTCTCTCTCTCTCTCTCTCTCTCTCTCTCTCTCTCTCTCTCTCTCTCTCTCTCTCTCTCTCTCTGAGTTTTCATTTTTGCTAACCCTAACCAACTTTTATTATGTATATCTAATAAGGACCTTGATTTTTAAAAACGATTAATAAGACTCTCTCTCTCTCTCTCTCTCTCTCTCTCTCTCTCTCTCTCTCTCTCTCTCTCTCTCCAAAAATTTCTGGCAAAACGTCGGTGAGTCTCATCAAGGATCCTTAAATATCACTTTAAGACGTCCTCGCCTTTGAAAATTAAAAAAGAAAATGAACTCTAAAATTTTTTCCATCGTGTTATCTGTTTAGCAGCAAAACAGCGGCGTGTTTATGTTAGCCATTGAACGCTTGCTTCTCCCTCTGGCAAATATCTCATTTGGTGCAATGCTGTTAACCCAGGCGTGTTATTGTTGTTGATCCCGTGACGTGTGTTTACAAAAGATTTTAATGTTAGTTCCGCGCGATTCTCTCTTTTTCTTGCTTTGTAATAACATTATTTGATTCGTGTGAATGTCCGTGAATTTCTCTCTCTCTCTCTCTCTCTCTCTCTCTCTCTCTCTCTCTCTCTCTCTCTCTCTCTCTCTTTGAAGTAGCCAAATTTATCTTTTAAGATATATAAGGCTCTCTCTCTCTCTCTCTCTCTCTCTCTCTCTCTCTCTCTCTCTCTCTCTCTCTCTCTCTCTCTCTCTCTGAGTTGACATCTTTTGTCCTAAATGCCTTATATTATAACTATATAATAAGGACCCTAATTTTTATAAAAGGTTATTAAGACACTCTCTCTCTCTCTCTCTCTCTCTCTCTCTCTCTCTCTCTCTCTGTTGAAAATATTTTGCCAGCCCTAATGACTTTTTATAATTTTTTTTCTGCTAATGGGACTACCACTGCCATTATACTTTCGTCATTTTCGTCCTCTCCTTGCGTACATGACCTTTGTTGTTGTGACGCCACTATAGAGTATTTTGAAAATTTAAGTGATGTTTAAATGGTTCCTCTTCATTTTTTATTAGACTTTATTATTGTTGAAAATTTTATCCATAGTATCTTAAGGAAAGAGTTAGTGACAAAATTAACACTATCAATGAATATATTGCTTTTACTATAACTACGATTACTGATACCGCCGCTGCCTTGTTTTTCTTCTTCTTCTTCTTCTTCTTCTTCTTCTTCTTCTTGTCCCCTTTCTCGCTGTGTCACGTAAGTAAACAAGCCTCTTCTTCTTCTTCTAGCCATGACTTTCGAAGAGTCCGGACCACCACCTCCGAAACGCCAGCATTCACCTTCCGCAAACATTGTGGTAAACTTCACCTCCGCTCCGCGAGCGTCGGTTATTAATATTATTAGTTTATATATTAATTCATTCTTTGCCACCAATGTTCATGGCTGCACTGACACGAGGAAAGAAAAGAATTTTTTTTGTTACCTTGCATCTTCCTTATCATTTTCTGTGAATCGGAGTTTCTTTTGTCATTCTCTTTATGTTTTGATGTAATTTTTCTGTACGTCTTTGTCAAAAGGTAACTGTGCATTTAAATTTCTGCGTTAGTTGAGTTTTCAAATGTTAGTTGAGTTTTCAAATGATTGGTTTTGTTGTTGTATTTGATCTGTATGTCGTTGTTATTATTTTTGTTGCCTTGCTTTATTTGTTGTTACTTTTGTTGCCTTGTTGTACTTTCTGTTGAAAAAGTTCGGGATGTTTCAGTAGAAATAGTTTGCAGTGATTTTTATTCAGAAAGAGAGCTATCTGCATCTGTATAAGTATGTAAGACTGAGTTTCAGTAATTATTACACTAATAATTATTGAAAATTAACGGAATGCCAACAGATATTAGAAGTGTAACCTTTTTTAAATATAAACACTATTTTTGGCCGGTTTTTTTCACAGTTGGAAATCCCCTTATGTTGAAAGGATGAACTCTCTCTCTCTCTCTCTCTCTCTCTCTCTCTCTCTCTCTCTCTCTCTCTCTCTCTCTCTCTCTCCGTTTTCCTGGAATGTTTGCGGTTTGTGACCCCGTAAAGGATCGAGCTAAGTGGATGACGGATGAATGCTTGTGCTTAATGGATGAGAAACACTGCGAACTCGACTATTAGAGAATGTAAAGGGGTTCTTGTAGCGGTGACGAGCGTGACTATGGTATTTTGTATGGCATAAGTACCGTGAAAGTTATTCCCTGATGATATATATATATATATATATATATATATATATATATATATATATATATATATATATATATATATATATATATATATATATATATATACATATATACATACATACATACATACATACATATATGTAGTGTGTGTGTATGTGATTATAATCAAATATATAATACATATATGTATGTATATATATATATATATATATATATATATATATATATATATATATATATATATATATACAGTATATTCATACATATATTATAAACATGAAGGTAAAAGTTAATACAAACGATTATTTACAACACAAGCACCGAGCAGATTACAGGGCCATGAAACAAATAGGCCAGAGAAACAGATCCTTAATTCTTGCAAATCAGAACTTACCCGTTGCTACCTGTACGTGCGCAAGGCCACACAGCTGTTGTGTGGGACCACTGTTACTGACTTGTGTACACAAGTAACAAGTGAACAATGCCTCGTGTGTACAGAAGTTTGGGAAAGCCAGGCGCTTGTTAACCCTTGCGAAATGTTTAAAGGATGTTATTGCGCATTCGTGCATTCGTTACATGATTGTGCATTGTGTTTCTGAGAGTGCGTGAGCAGTACATGGGACTGAGTGTTTTATATTGTAAACTGGAGGAGGGAGGTGTGGGTCTAGCTACCTCATCCAAGTGACTTGATATATATATATATATATATATATATATATATATATATATATATATATATATATATATATATATAGGTAAGTCAAAAAGTTCCAGGAAAATTATATATATATATATATATATATATATATATATATATATATATATTTATATTTATATAATATATATATACATATATATCTATATATATACATATATATAAGCCCTTGATGATAATGATAGTAAAAACAATTGCAGACTGATTTATGCAAACTGGCATACCACCGACTGTGGTTGTGGACCCCGGTAGAAATGTAAAAAAAAAAAAATAATAAAAAGGCCATAAACGCACACGCTTTACTATAAACATCTGTAAAATAGAGAGAGAGAGAGAGAGAGAGAGAGAGAGAGAGAGAGAGAGAGAGAGAGAGAGAGAGAGAGAGAGAGAATTTTAGAGGCAAAGACCAAAAGAAAAAAAGAAAGGTCGGGAAAAAAGATAGAGAATTCAGCAGGCGGCTGCAGCACACTGATCTCTTAAAGACCAGGATGTTACATTTGTCGGGGAAAACTCTTCATTTTTCTTTTTCTTTTTTTTTTTAGCTTATCTGCTAAACAACTTAGCGCCGAGATTTGGGCATTTATGCATTTATTTTTCTATACTGTTCTTACAGTAATGCCTGCGGTAAAAATATCGGTTATTTATCTTTTACATATCTTTTATTTATGCTTTCATTACATTTGTCGTTTGTGTCTTTGTATTTGAACAGAACAGTGGCTGAATATAAGAAAAGTGCAGTTTAGAGTAGGAAGAATCTTCAATATTAATTAATTGATTTATTTATTTTTTTTTTTTTTACAATCCTTTACATTATTTACTTGTGCATATTTTATTATTGCAAGATATTTAATCAAATTCATCGAAAATCCAGAGTTTGAACTTATATTCTTATTACTTTGTTTACCTCACTAATTGTTGAATGATTTAGCATTAATTGTAAAGATATTTGTGGCTTTACAACGCTGTTCTTTTGTTTTCTAGTCGGCGTGAGACCTTAGTCACTGTTTTTATCATTGAGTTAATATATTTCTTGGAAACTCCAGAGTTCGGATTACTGCTGATAACACCTGCAGTTACAACAGCAACAACAACAACAACAACATGATAATGATTTCAAACCGATAGAGATCAGAGGTATCATCAGACTGATAAATTTACCCGGTCGAGATGCTGACACCAGGCGATGTCAGCGGACGTTATTGCTGATGTCGGCG